>NC_072819.1:5162500-5435000 GCF_027744805.1 Dunckerocampus dactyliophorus
GCTGTTTGAGGTCATCTGTTTTAAAAGCGCTAGTCAAATATCTATTTATAGCGGTCTACTGTTTTTGGTCATTTGTTTAAAAAAATACTATTCAAAGATCCTCTATATGACAGGAGCTCTGTGTTGTTTTTGGTCATCGTTTTTTTTTAAAGTTAGTCAGAGATCCTTAATATGACAGGAGCTCTTTGCTGTTTTTAGATATCTGTTTTAAACGCACTACTCAAAGGTCCTCTGTATGACAGGAATGCTCTGCTCTTTTTAGTCGTGTCGTAAAAAAATATTAGTCAAAGATCCTAAATATGACAGCAGTGCTCTGCTGTTTTTGGTCATCTGTTTTAAAAAGCCAGTCCAAGATCCTCTATATGACAGGAGTGCGCTGCTGTTTTTGGTCATCTGTTTTTTAAAAAAGCTAGTCAAAGATCCTTTATATCACAGCAGTGCTCTGCTCTTTTTGGTCATCTGTTTTTAAAAAGCTATTCCAAGATCCTCAATGTGACGAGGGCTCTGCTGTTTTTGGTCACCTGTTTTAAAAGCGTTAGTACTACAAAAAACTAGTCAAAGAGCCAGCCTCCACCTTGCACAAAACCAGAATGAGTCCAAATAAAGCTGGAAATAATCCACACAGTCAGGGAAGTTGCAGTGAAACGGCAGAATGGAAGTGATGAGATTGGCATCGGGGCCTTGGTGGAGGTATTAGTGGCTTCCAGGGAAGCCGAATGAAAGATTGCTGATTGGGGGGTCAAGCCCGCAAAGGCGTGAAGACCTCTCAGGTGAAATGAAGCGGAACAGCCGCTGTCACCGAGCTAACGAGAGGAGCGCTAAGGGAGGAAATGGATGACGGTCCGAGCTGGATCTGACTTTGGTTAACAGGCGGCCGGCGGGGGCCTTTAGCGTGCACTTAGCAGAGGCGCTCATCCTCAAAGTCCATACGCTTCACGTGAAGCGTGCAGGGCGAAGGTCACGGCGCGACTGCAGATTGCAGCCGCAAATATAAGACCGTGAGGACGCTTACATCATGAAAGACCTGCTATGGATTCATGTTCCTTCTTGAGTGGGATTAGCATTTAGAATAGAAATCAAGCAACGCTATAAAGTACTAAAAAGAATCTTCACAGACGTAACTGGGACAAAAAGTGCAGTTCTTTTTCTCAAGTCAACACTAAATATGTAATTGGGGATAAAATATGGTCCCCAAAAAGTGTTTTTAGGGACAAAACTTCTGTTAAATGTCATACTATGAAATCAGTACTGGTCCCAACAGTGACTCGACCGATTAGTGATGGGAAACTCCATCCCTCTTCCTGACTCAACTCTTGTGAGTCACTCGCTGAAGTTAAGCGGGTACTCGATTCACTCGAGCCACCTTTCACAGAACACATGCGCAACAAGTTGCACCTGCAAGTAAGTGAAACACGAGTCTTTGCTAACTCGTGAGTCAGTGAAACTGAAGGCTTTGTCGAGTACCAATGAATCAGTGAAACTCGAGTCTTCGGTGAAACTTGAGTCTGTCAAGTATGTGTGAGTAAGTGAAGCATGAGTCTTCATCAACTCGTGAGTCAATGAAACTTGAGTCTCCATCAACCTATAAGTCAGTAAAGTTCAAGTCTTTGTTGCGTATGCGTGACTAAGTAAAACGTGTGTCTTCATCAACTCTTGAGTCATCGAAACTTTAGTTGTCATCAACCTGAGTCAGTGAAATTCAAGTCTTTGTCAACTGGCGAGTCAGTGAAACTAGTGTCTGCGTCGAGTACGCATGAGTGAGTGAAGCACGAGTCTGTGTCAACTCATGAGTCAACGAATCCTGAGTCTTCGTCAAACTATGAGTCAGTGAAATTCAAGTCTTCGTAAAGTTGTTAGTCAGTGAAACTCGAGCCTTTTCAACTGTCAGCCCATGAGTCTTTGTCAACGTGAGTCTTTGCCGACCCGTGATTCAGTGAAAGTCGAGTCTTTGTCAACATGTGAGTCAGTTAAACTCAAGTCTTCATCAAGTATCTGTGAGCCAGTGAAGCCCGAGACTACATCAACCTGTGAGTCAGTGAGACTTGAGTCTTTGTCAAGTACATGCGACTCAGTGAAAGTCGAGTCTTTGACAACACGTGAGTCAGTTATACGTGTGTCTTCATGAACTCGTGAGTCAGCGAAACTTGAGTCTTCGTCAACCTGTAAGGCATGAGTCAGTCAAACTCAAGTCTTTCCCAAGTATCTGTGAGTCAGTGAAACTTGAGTCCTTGTCACGCCGTGAATCAGTGAAATTTGCGTCGAGTCAACTTGTGAGTCTGTTAAACTTGAGTCTTCATCAAGTATCTGTGAGTCAGTGAAAACAGAGTCTTTTCAACCTTTGATTCAATGTAACTTGAGTCTTTGTTGAGTACGCGTGCATCAGTAATACACAAGTCTTTGTCAACCCGCATGTGAGCGAAACTCAAGTCTTTGTCAACCCGCGAGTCAGTGAAACTTGCATCTTCGTGAAGTACCATTGAGTTGGTGAAACTCGAGTCTTCATCGAGTGTGAGTCAGTGAAGCGTCTTTGTCAACCTGTGAGTCAGCGAAGCTGGACTCTCCATCGAGTACTTTTGAGTCAGTGAAACTTTTGATTCTTTTTCAACCCATGAGTCAGTGAAATTAGAGTTTTTGTTGAGTACCCATGAGTCAGTAAAATGTGAGTCTTCGTCAACTCAAGAGTCAATTCAACTTGAACTCGAGTCTTCGTCGAGCACCCGTGTGCCACCTGCTGGCTGGTATGTGTATAAACGTCCAGACCTTGAATATAAGGTGAGTAGTGTACTGTAAATAGTACTTGTATATGTCTAATAGTGGATGGAGCAGTCAGCTTGTTAGTCAAGTGTGGTATCGTTTGCTGTGTGTGATTTTCAAGGGTGTACTGTCATAATCGCAATGAGTTGTTCAATTAAAATGCAATTTTCTACACTCACTGGTGGGTTGTGGAGGGAAGCTGGGGAGGAAATGGATGATCCACTACTCGACTGTCAAGAGATGTGCCATACGCCACTCCATCTTGTATCCGTGACAATGCACACACACACATGCACGCCAGCGTAGCCTTGCTAATGTGCTAGCGGCTCCATTAACTCTCTAAGTCTCGGAGGGAAGTTAGCTAGCCCCCACGCTACATCTCGACACTGTTTAATGACTTCTCGCAGCAAAAAGGTAATAATAAGGGACTCGACACGGCAGAGCGCCCCGACGCTCGCCTGCCGTGTCCTCCTTTCTTATCTGGGGTCAGCGTGCTGACGAAGGGCGCACGCGAGGAGCAATCACGCCGTCAATCACGCCGCCTCGAGCCGTCACTCAGGATTGAAGCCGCCGTCAGGCGAATCAACACCTCTGGCAGCTTATTTTTCCTGTTGAGCCGAAGGAAAGTTCAACAACAGCTGGTCACAAACATTAGCAGCTAATTTATAACCCACGCGCACACTTCCCTGACAGGAAGTTACCCAGCATACCTTGGGGGTTATACATTTCCATAGAACAGTATTGATTTGCATGTATGTTAGCACGTAAGTGTTTTTTTGGATACCCGCATATGCCGTGTGGTGCAGTTACACGTGTATTTTTTGGTAGCGCCGTGATTGAGGGAGGCGTTTGCTTTGATGCCCTCCTGTTGGTTTGTGTTTGAATGGCGAAATAGACATTTTTATGGTCGTCTCAGTTACTCGGGGGTGTTTTGAGTGCTGTGAGAACGCAACGCCCGCAACACCATCATATTCAAATTAGTGTATAATAGCACAAATGACTGTAAAGTCATTACATAAAAGAATACTAATTACATAATCAAAGCCTGCTAATGGCAACAACTGCACCTCACGAGTATTGGCAATATTAATGATGACTACTTGAAAGCGAATAGAGCATTGGTCAGTGCCAAATGAGAAAGTAATAACAATAAATCGTGAGGACGTCACTCGGAATCAATTTGGCGCGCAGTTTTTTTCATCCGTCAGCAGGCGACGGTGGGCGTTAAAAAGCATTCAAAGGCCGACTTCACACCTGCTTTGCATGCGTGCCCCGACCGTATGCCGATACGCTTTCAGCAGGGAGCATATGAGGAATTTAAAGTCGCTCCTCAGGCTACGTGTACATTTTTAATGTCATTTTTATTGATAACGATTGCCCCCGCCGCCCGCTCCGACAGGATACGCGCGGCGCCGCTGAATAATTCACGTCTGAGCGGGTTAACTTTGGATTCAATTCATGGGAATTATGATTGTGTGCGACGGAGGGGTTCGGTCGGAAAGCAACAAGATGCGAAGGATGAGTAGCACTTGTGCTAATATTCAAATATGCTCGTTAAGTCAAAGAAATTCTACAATTGAGTTTGTCAGTTTGCTCGTTTAGTGTGTTTTTGTCAATGTAGCATGTAGCGTTGTGAGAGGCTAATAATTAGCCAACATAAATTAGCATCCGTTAAGTAAAATGTGTGTAATTACAGACTACTATTTCAAACCAGGGATGTCTTTTTGGGGATGTATTAGCATTAGTGAAGTTAGCTACTTCTTCTGACGATGCACTTTGCTAGCTGGCTTGGTAGCTCGCCTCAGTAGTTAGCATGAGCGACTTCAAAAGACTTGTCTTATTATCAATCAATAATTTATATCAAATCAATAGCATATTGTTTTTTTGATAAAAGGGACCATTTCATTTTTCAAGTTAAAACTGACTGCAGCATACCATCCTCTGTCGTGACTATATGGGCATTTTATTGCCTGTCGGACATTTTTAAGGCCCTACAAGTGTAAAAGGTACCACTCTTAAGAGCATTTACAGCCTATCCAAACTGACTGCAGTATACCATGCTCTGTCATAACTATTCCCATGTTGTATTGCCTTTGAACTGCCTTTCATCTCCTTCACCACTTTAACCAATCTAGCTATGTTATCAAAAGCAAATTGTTTGAGTTTGTCCACACTTTTGGGCACATTTTAAGTTAAAAGTGTACCCCAACTGACTCTGCAGCATACCATGGTCTGTCATGGCTATTCCAGCGTTATTACCTTTCCACTGCCTTTTTGACATTCTTAATGGTCATACATGTGTTAAAGGAACCACTCTGAACAGCAGTTATAGCCCATCCAAACTGACTGCGGCATACCATGCTCTGTTGTGACTATACAAGTGTTTTATTGCCTTTCCACTGCCTTTTTTACATTCTTAATGGTCCTACACGTGTAAAAGGAACCACTCGTAATAGCGGTTTACAGCCCATCCAAACTGACTGCAGCATACCATGCTCTGTCATGACTATTCCTGATTTGTATTGTCTTTCAACTGCCTTTCATCTCCTCCACCACCTTACCCACTCTGGTTAGTGATCAATAGCAAACCGTTTGTGTTTGTCCACACCTTTTGATACATGTTAAGTTAGGTTTACCCCAACTGACTTTGCAGCATACCATGCACTGTTATGGCTAATCCAGCGTTTTAGTGACTTTCAACTGCCCTTTTTAACATGTTTAGTGTAAAAGGAACCACTCGTAATAGCGGTTTACAGCCCATCCAAAATGACTGCAGCATACCATGCTGTGTCATGACTATTCCTGATTTGTATTGTCTTTCAACTGCCTTTCATCTCCTCCACCACCTTACCCACTCTGGTTAGTGATCAGTAGTGATCAATAGCAAACCGTAACATGTTTAGTGTAAAAGGAACCACTCTTAATAGCAGTTACAGCCCATCCAAACAGACTGCAGCATACCATGCTCTGTTGTGACTGTTCCCGCGTTTTGTTGCTTTCCACTGCCTTTTTAACATTCTTAATGGCCCTGCAAGTGTAAAAGGAACCACTGTTAGTAGCAGTTACAGCCCATATCTGAACCAAACCCGCAGCATACCATACTCTGTCGTGACCATTCCAGGGTTTCACTGCCTTTCATCTCCTTCACCGCCTTGCCTACTTGAATGGTGTGATCAGTACGTATTGTCTGTCCACAGAGTTTGGCACATTTTGGGTGAAAAGAAAAACATAGGTCCGTCACTCGCTGCCTTGAACTTTAATTGGAGGACAGACGTCGCCTGTGTCCATTTCTTTGTCTTCTTCCCCTCTAAGGCTTAATGTCAGATTGTGACATTTCCCTATCGACACCTTCAATCCCTCCCATTTACATTTCATATCAGGCGACATGGCCACCTCCGCCTGTGTGAAAGGCCAGGCAGGATTAAGGTATCACGGTGATTGGACGCTGTCCTGAGGACGGGCTGGCAGGCAGGCACACTTCCTAAATCCCCGTCTTTGGAGCGGAGCGTCTCTCGAGCCGGTGCTAAGCTCTCATCAGTCGCCGCCCACGCGTCCAATACCTGGGAGATCAAGCACGGTGGCGGTGTAATTGCCTTGTCCTCTAACGAGCTTTTTTTCCCCACTCGTTTGGAGTGAAACAAATTAGACCAGGTGACGCAGCAGCAGACATTCTGGGGACGTTTTCCCTTTTTTTAACATGGCCTAAATTTTAAATGACTAAATTACTTTGATGTACAGTTTTAAGTAACATTCTTAGCTGGCAAACAAGTTAAAAAGAAGTTCATTGTTTGTGTTTAATTGTCCAAACAATAAAATGTGCTCAGAATTACAGACAGATGGTGATTCGCCTTGTATAAAGACTTCACACGCATTTGAACATCTTTGACTGTGTAAAAGTGTAAAAAGAAGTTCATTGGCGTTAACAGGCTACCCAGACTGTATTATCTTAGGTCAAAGGCTGAATTGTTGTTGCTTTCCAACTATAAAATAAGTCTTAACCTCGGCTAAGGGGGGCGGTCAAAGCCAGTAGAATGCAGGAAGAGTCACAACAGAGCATGGTATGCTGCAGTGTCAAAATGTGCCAGAAATCCGGGGATGGTGGTAAAAGGTGGATGAAGGAACTAACTAACCACTACTAATTACTCAAGGCAGTAAATACTGTAATAGTCATGACAAAGCATGGTATGCTGAATAGTCAAAATATACAAAAAAACAATCTGAGAACGGTGGAGGAAGGAGCTGAAAGGCCATAGAACTCTGTAATAGTCACGGCAGAGCATTGTATGCTGCAGAGTCAGAATGTGCCAAAAATCTGGGGATGGGTGGAGGTGGTGAAAGGCAGTCGAATGGTGGAATAGTCACAAAAAAGCATGGTATGCTACAGAGCCAAAATGTGCAAAAATATGTGGGTGGGAGTAGATGGTCAAAGGCAGAAGAACGGTGTAATGGTCACGACAGAGCATGGTATGCTTCAGTGTCAAAATGTTCAAGAAATCCGGGGATGACGGTGAAAGGTTGAGGAAAGCCTAAGTGTGCAAAGCGATGATGGTGAAAGGTGCAGAAAGGACCTAAAAATAGAACACTGTGATTATCTCAACAGGGCATGCTATGCTGCAGAGTCAAAATGTGCCAAAAAATCTGGGGATGGAGGAGGTGGTCAATGGCAGTAGAATTCCGGAAATAGTCATGACAAAGCATGGCATGCTGCAGTGTCAAAATGTGCTAGAAATCCGGGGAAGGTGGTGGAAAGACCTGAAAGGCCATAGAACGCTGTGATAGTCACAACATAGCATGGCATGCTGCAGAGTATACAGTAAATGTGCAATAAATACGGGGATGGCGGTGTAAGGTGGAGGAGGGACTTAAAATGCTGTTGAGAGGCAGTAGAACACTGTAAGAGTCATGGTGTGGGAGGTGGTCAATGGTTGTGAAAGGCTGAAATAGTCAAGACGGAGCATGGTATGCTGCAAAGATCTGGGGATGGAGGAAGGTGGCTAAAGGCAGTAGAGCACTGGAAGAGGCACGACAGAGCATGGTATACTGAAGGGTCAAAATGTGCAAAAAAAATCATAAGATGGCAGTGGAAGGTGGAGGAAGGACCCGAATGGCTGTAGAACGCTAATGGTCACGATAGAGCATGGTATGCTGCAGAGTCAGTTCAGATAAACAGCTTTAGTGTTTTTATTTGATTTTTCTGTGTTATTTTCTACTTCGAAGTGATCCATACAAGCATAGAGTAATACGTGTAGCGTCTGTTGACGCCCTTGAGAAAACAACTTGTAGGTTCTTGGGAACGCAAAGCATTTCCGTGCGGCGGGCGTGTTTTAATAAGGCGCTTATCAGCCGAGAAATCTCAGGAAATTGCGGGCCGCTTGCTTTATTAGCGCCGCCGCCTCGTCTCGTCTCTTGATAAAGCATTTTGTTTTAATTAGAGTCGATTCCACACTCCAGCAGGGATGACCTGGTATTACGCTCAAGTGCCTGGCGAGACTACGAGCTGCCGCCGCCGCTGCTGCTTCCTAGCGCATCGCAATCATTCCTCATCCACGCTCATCTCTCGGGCCCGGTACCCAATCAAAGGGGTCTATATTAAGCAGAACCAAATTCTTGAACACAGTCATTTCCTGCATATTTTTTCATTTCTTGACGCAGTCACAGTTGGAAATGATGAGAAATGTGAATTGTTTTGCATACTAATGAGGAACCTTGGCTACCCTTCATGGTCGTGTTTCACTGTGGAAACAATCAGCCTTAAAAAAAAACCCCAAAAAAAAAACTCATTTGCTCTCATGTCCTACTTGCTGTACTTATGATAACTCCACAACATTATTTAGCGTATTGGAGCAAAATAACCATTCCCGTATTATAGGATTTCACTAATCATAACAGCTGATACCCCAAATCATATTACCGATAAGATAACATGTAATTAAGAGGCAGGCTTTGGCAAAGCAAATGCACCTCCAAAATCAGCTGTCAAATCAAACTTACCGTATTTTACGGTAAAATAGATGCTAAAACGTCACTTTTGATCTGATTAGTTATACAGGTATGCACAATAAAATGATAAGTAATGATACTAAGCCAATTTAAACATTTTTTTCACTCACGCTCACATACTTTTATACCGACTATGCTTGCACTGTACTGCGCTATATTGTAGTGTATGATACCAAGTAAAACAAAAGCTTGGTCACGCCAATACCAACACCTGTGCCGATACTTTGCTAAAGCAAATGCGCTACCAAACTAGATGCTTATAGGTAACTTTTATACTGATCAGTTATGCAGGTATACAAAATAAAATGAAACAACATGCTGTATTCACACAAATATATTTCAGTATATTATGTTTAGAGTTCACATGGTTGTCGGTGTGTCAAAATATCAATATTCAAATTATGAGAATCGATACCAGCATCGGAAACATTGGTATCGATACCTCGTTATCGATCCGCCCATCACAAGCACAGCTAATGGCTCCAAAATTAATTTTAGTGACCTAAACAAGTCAGAGTAATTTTTACTTAATTGTAGTAATACTTGGAGTAGTAAAGAAGCATATTGGTGAAGCTTTGTCGTGTTTGGTAAACATTTAGCATGTTTGGCTCAGCTTGCACTTAATAAAGTCAATCTTGAAGCGCTGTCAGCACAAAGGACTTAATAGCGTGTTTTTTTCCATCATCACAATTCATCTGCTCTGACAGCTCGATGGCTGATGTGCCGAGGGACGCACCATCTGTACGTCCGCGGCCGCCATCTTTCCGTCGCGTCTGCCATCTGAGGCCAGCCGTTTGTCAGCCGAGCATCTGATTACGAATGCCTCCAAGCAAGGACAAAATAACAATAATAATATCATAAAATGAACAATTCAGCCGACAATTACCCCCGCGACTGCATCCCTGTGGAAATTAATTGCCGTTTTAATTTTTGTTTTCCCTTTTGACGAGCTTCGCGTCACAGTCAGAGATTGCCGCGCATCAGATTTCTCCCCCCGGCGTCCAAGGTGGTCTCTGGAGGACTAACACACTTAGAAAAAGAACCGTTCCACTACTTATGTTGTACACAAACACAATTAGGACGCTCCAACGAGGTCACATTTAATTGACTTCCTTTGGTTTTGAGATGTTTCCTGTTACCGCGCCACAATTTTCAAGTAAAACTTTTTTTTTGGTACACTGAGAACCCGATTGATTTTCAATCACACAAGATAGCAACACTGGCAAATGGACAAGTAGACTACTTCCTGGTTTGTGGAGAGCGGTTTTAGTGCTACTTAGAGTACTTCCTGGTTCTCGGAGACCAATTTTTGTGCTATTTAGACTACGTCCTGGTTTACGGAGGGTGATTCAAGTACTACTAAGAGTACTTCCTAGTTCATGGAAGGTGATTTTTGTACTACTTAGACTACTCTCTGGTTCAGGGAGGGTGATTTTTGTGCTACTTAGGCTACTTTCTGTTTTGTGGAGGTTAATTTTAGTGCTATTGAGACTATCTCCTGGTTGACAGACTACTTCCTGGTTCATGGAGGACGATTTTTTCCGTACTACTTTGACTACTTCCTGATTTGTGGAGTGTGATTTTAGCACTACTTAAACTACTTCCTAGTTCACCAACTGCTTCCTGGTTTGTGGAGGGTGGTTTTAGTGCTACTAAGAGTACTGGCTGGTTGTTTGAGGCCAATTTTTGTGCTACTTAGACTACTTTCTGTTTTGTGGAGGGTAATTTTAGTCTTACTGAGACTGTTTTCTGGTTCACAGACTACTCCCTGGCACATAGAGGGTGATTTTAGTGCTATGTAAGAGTACTTCCTGGTTCATAGAGGGCCATTTTAGCACTACTTTGACTATTCCCTGGTTTGTGGAGGGCATTTTTCGTACTATTTAGACTACTTCCTGTTTCATGGAGGGTGATTTTAGTATTACTTGACTACTTCCTGTTTCATGGAGGGTGATTTTTAATATTACTTGACAACTTCCTGTTTTTTTTGGAGCGTGATATCCGTGCTATTTAGACTGCTCCTGGTTCATGGAGGGTGATAGACACTCACAGTGGACGTGTACCTCGATGCCATGGATTAGTGAAAACAAAGTGCTGTGTCTGCACGTTTTATCCAGATCCTCACCTAAATTACCAAAATTTAGGATTTATTCTCTTCTGTCCCTGTTGATTACAAGGGCAGTTGCATGTACAGTAAGAGGAAGAAGAGCCATTAGCTAATTTGGAAAAAGACTGACAGTTGTACTTTCTTGTCTAATCGCTTCCTGGTCTTTGCTTTCTTTCACAGGTCAGATGGGAGACGGAATGGCGTGTGGTTGGAGGACGCCACACACCTTCAAAGATGGCCGCCCGGGTGCAGGCGGAATTAGCGGCGTCACGAGAGGCGGCTTTGAAAGCCTCAAACCCGGTGTGAAATCGCCGCACTTTGCCAGCGCTTTGATCAGACATCACTGTGGTGGGGAGCCGGGACCCTTGACCCTGACCAGCGCTGCATGTGCACATGAAGTCATCGTCCGGGAAAATAAGCTTTGCCGTCATCACGCATGCCTCGCTACATGGCTCCGCCTCCTTGCACGCAGCATTCACGGACATCAGGTACTGCGCATCACACAAAAACACTTGTCCAACGTCAATGAGGCAGAAAGCAGCCTATCATCACCACGTTTCCAGTGACTCCAGCATAACGCCTTTTTTTGTCCTTACATAAGTAATAATTTTGGGTCCGATTTAGTCTATTTTTAATTTTCATCAGAGAGGCATAGTCACAAGCAGCGTATCATGCACTGTCTTGAATGGAGAAGCGTAAGCATTCCAGCAGTATCAAAGTACACCTGACCACACATTGTGCATGTGATATGGCGTAAGGCAAGCTAGCTTTTTGTCTGCAGATTCTTGCAAAGTTTGGGTTGGACTTTGTCTTCTGATTGTCTGCTGGAGGCTCAAATCCTCCACATGCTTATCACCCGATTCAAATAGCCTCGTGTGTCTGGGCATGTGAGTCTGCCCTTCATCGTCTCTGTCCCCCACAGGAGGACGAAATCACCTCTTCCCTCGCATATGTGTTTTCCTATATTAACAAACATTTTAGCAAGAATAGTCAGACATTTTCTCTAGATGTATTGATTTGCGTCCTTGCATGCACGTTTTAGTAAATTGTACCTCTCATTATTGTCAAAGAGCTTGTCTCGTGTTTCATCTATTTTGGAGCCGCCAGCAGAGATTCCTTTGACACACATCAGACATATTTGGGTTTTGTTATTAATTGGATCCAAAAGGTCAGACGAAAACGGGACAACTGAGGTACTACAGTAATCCCTCATTTATCACGGTTAATTGGCTCCAGATCCGACTGTGATAAGCGATTTTCCACGAAGAAGGATTCCTTATTGATAAATGGAATATTTTTGTAATTAGAGCACAGAAAACCTGTTTACAACCTTCTTTTTTTAACATTATTAGAACCCTGTAGACATGAAATAACACCCCTAAAGTCACCTTTACAAACCAATGTTGTAAACACAATAAGAGAAAATAAGACATATAAGACATAAATAAGACTCGTGCTTGTGTGTGTTGCTGTAAATGTTTTCCGGTGTTCGGGGAGCTAAGTGGGGGGAAGACAGGAAGGGGTTGAGAGTTGAGTGAAGTGAAACAGTCGCCCATGTTTTTATTATTTAAGATCGTTGTGCCTGTTGTGAGATCTTTGAAACTTGCAATAAAAGCAAGTTCTGGCGCTTGTGTGTCTCATCAAACATGACAGTAACATTACTGTCACCTAGTGGCCAGCGTACAATACTACATATCATCACAGTGTCTTTGAATGTGTCTTCTGAATGCCTTAGATTTGTATTTTACTTAATTTTGCCATTTTTATGCTTGCATTTTTATGCTTTAGGCAAAAAAATGTGTACAGTTTGCTTAAATATGCATATTTTTGGCTAATAGTAGGCCGTATTCACCCACAAAACAGCATGATATAGTAATTAATATATTTTAGAAACCCGTGATAGAGAGAAGCCGTGACATTCGAAGTAATAATTCAATAAATTCAATTAGTCCAACAGGGCAAAGTGCAGGCCAAACAGGCTAGTTTGCTACGTGCAGTTCTGCCCGAAAATAAAACAAAATAAAACAAAAAATAATGCCGCCTCCTTCAGTTTTTTCTGTTTGCGGCCTTCGGTGAAATAAGTTTGGATCCCCCTGCTCTTCTGCCATGGATGCTAACCCCACCCCTTTCCTCGCTACACAAGTAAACGTGCTTCATTCAAGACAAATCTAATAAGAGTGCATCTTGCTAGCCTGGCACTTGACAATCATCTTTGCATATTTTGCTATTTCCGACTTTGTGCTCACTCAGCAAGCAGCCTGGCGTCTGATCTGCTAACAGCGTTGCTCGCCGTGTAGCTTCACCGCACAAATCAGGTTAATCTTTCATTTCTCTCACGCACAAAACACAAGCAAACTCGCTTTCCAACATCCGGTGCGGGCCGCCCCCTCTCCATACCTTCAATAGGAATCGAGTTACCTTCCCATCAAGCAAATCACGTCTTGTAGCAAACGGGGGGCCCGCTGTCTAAAAAAAAGTCGCTATTTGATTACTGCCCGGCGTTGATGGACGGGGATCCATTTGAGAGGAATTCCAATATGGACCTGCTCCAGCTATCGACCCCCTCCCCCCACCCACGCTCTTTGTAAGCAAGTGGTGTGCTTTTAGTGCATTGCTGCTGAGGTCGGACGCAGTAAGACAG
The DNA here is from genome assembly GCF_027744805.1 of Dunckerocampus dactyliophorus. Classification (NCBI taxonomy): domain Eukaryota; kingdom Metazoa; phylum Chordata; class Actinopteri; order Syngnathiformes; family Syngnathidae; genus Dunckerocampus; species Dunckerocampus dactyliophorus. Next base: position 5,176,003 of record NC_072819.1, read on the forward strand.
TCATTTGAAACTTCTTCAAAGATCTTGAGGGTTATGGAACAAAAAGTCAAGTGGGACACCCAAAAAAATGTCACCGGCCGTGAGCCGGGGATCCCATTGGTTGTCCATCAAGACACGGGACCGTCCTTGACACAAATGAAGGGTGTTACTGGTGCAATAACCATAAGACGGCATCTGCCGCAAAATTGCCTGTTTGGAATTTGCGCGAGTGCACCAAACATGGGACACTGAAAGGTGGAAGAAAGTTTTATTCTCTGATGAGAAAAAATGTAACCTTGACGGTCCTGATGGCTTCCAACGCTGCTGGCAGGGCAAGAAGATCCCACCTGAGATGTTTTCCATATGGCACAGAGAAGGGGGCACCATCATGACCTTCAATGGAACAGTGGAGCTTCAGGTTGTGCAAGGGCGTCAAACGGCAGCTGGCTATGTGGGGATGTTGCAGGGGGCATCCGTCATGACTGAAGGCCCTCGTCTGTGTGGTAATGACTGGCTTTTTCAACAGGACAACGCTGCAGTTCACAATGCCCTCCTGGACTTTTTCCAGAGGAATAACATCACTCTTTTGGACCATCCTGCATGTTGCCCTGATCTAAATCCAATTGAGAACATTTGGGGATGGATGGCAAGGGAAGTTTACAAAAATGGACATCAGTTCCAGACAGTGGATGCCCTCCATGAAGCCATCTTCACCACCTGGAGCAACATTCCCACTCGCCTCCTGGAAACACTGGCATCAAGCATGCCTAAAGCCGTTTTTCAGCTGATGAACAAGAATGGCACAGTTACTCATTACTGAGTCCTTTTGAACGTTTAATTTCTATTTTAGGGTGTTTTTTTTAGCTATGGTCTTACACTTTTCACTCAAAACATTTTTGGCTCACTCCCATTTCTTCTTTTTGGATTTTGAAGCTCTACTTAGAACCTCCTTAAGACCCAACAGTGCCAAGTGTGCATTCTTGCCATTTTTCAACATGTCTTTTGATCAGGAGTGTATGTTTAGAAATACAAATGAACTTCCTTTTAAGTCACAAACAAGACAGAGCTTCCTGTGAGTGCTTTTAGATGGGGGAGGGTCCCACAGCAGCACCTGCTGCTTGTTGAGAGGAGCGATACATGCTTTCATGTCAGTATCCAAAAGTGTCTTCACTAGATTTGTCGCTTGCCACTTTTTTGAAAGAGTATCCAGATGGGTCTGATTAGCAACAAAGTGGCTAACACTGATCCCTCCTGCCACATATTCTTATTCTCTGGCAGACCAGGTGCTTTTAGTGTGCTCATGATTCAGAGCAGACAGGTCGCGCCAAATCTGTTTGTGGTACAAATTGAGAGACTACAGTTGTCCCTCGCTATAACGCATTTTTCAGACATGAATTCATAAGTGATGGCTAACATATTGAAATACAAGTGATATGTAGTATTCTGGTCACCAGGCGGCAGTAATGACACAAAACATTGAGACATTACCTTACATGACATTACCTTAACACTGCATGAAGTCATGAAGTCAGCCATGGCATGTCCCACATGATAGAGTGAAAAAAAGTTTTGGGCTTTGTTTCATTAGCTTGCTAGCCAGCGGCCATCTCGAGTCCCTGCAGCATAAGAGATGCGCAATATGTTGTAAACAATGAATAACAGGAGTGCAAAGGCGACTGAGGCGGAGTGCGTACAGGGCTCTAATAATGTTAAAAACAATATTTAGAAAGTCACGAACAGGTTTTATACGCTCTAACTACAAAAATGTTCCATTCATTGGCATTGAATCCTATATCAGGGAAATTCATCTATAGCGGTCGGGTCTGGAACCAACTATAAACGAGGGACAACTGTAATATAATTATAACGGCCCTCATGCGAGACCTCAGTTCAGCAGTATTTTTATTGCTTTTCTTTCTTATGCTTATTTTTGGGATTTTTGCAGTAAGCCTATCATCACGCTCGTACAATAGTTAAAAACGTAAATAAAAGTGTGATATGTGGGGTTTACTTGCGACGCTAATTATTGTTGTAATTTGTCATTTTTTGAATTGCAGTAAGACACCGGCAACAGAGTTAAGCTATAGATCATTTCATTGTTTTTACGTCACTTATCAATTGCGCTACTTAGGTTTTACAATTGTTAACTTTTTCACACCTGCGATTGACTGGCGACCAGTGTAGGATGTATCCTGCCTCTCGCCTGAAGCCAGCTGGGATAGGCTCCGGCATACACGCGATCCTAGTGAGGATAAGCTGCATAGAAGATGGATGCATGATGGAACTTTTTCACACCTGTACAACATTTATTCGTATGTTTTTGCTGCACGACAACAGCGTGGCGCTACATGTCATCACTTATCAATAACACCAGTTACAGTTTTATGCTTTCTTTTTTGCCAGAGGTTAACTTCTTTTTACACTTGTACAACAATTATGTACATTTTTTTTTGCAGTACGATACCAGCATCGCCTTATATGTCGTCACTTATCAGTTACGCTAGTTATGTTTTTATGTTTAACATATTGTTTTGACAGTGGTTAACTTCTTTTTACACTTATACCATTATTTACATATTTTTGCAGTACGACTCCAGCGCCATCACTTGTTCCACTAGGCTATTTCATCGTTTCTTCATATATGTATTTATTTTTTTGCGTTTTACAGTGGTCAGTTTTGTTGTTTTTTTTTTACATTTGTGACAATTGCGAACGCCAAAAAGCAGTATACGCAATCTTGTATCTGCGACGCGTCGATGCGATTAAGGTTGAGTGTTTTGTTGTTGTTTTTGGCACCACAAAAATATTGATTAATAGTGCCATCTTATTTATTTTTCTGTATTTTTTACAGATACATGTACATGTGCATGTACTGTATGTGTGTGTGTATACATCAGGGGTCACCAACGTTTTTTCTTGTGAGAGCTACTTTTAGAAAATGAAAATGGCCACGAGCTGCTCATTTTTGTAGAAATGATTTTCATACCTTATTTCAACCAAAACAGATCAAATATGCTTGTTTTACCAAAACATTCACAAAATGCTGGTATCCACAACTCACATTTTATGTTTCACAATACTTTTCTTTCTAGTGTTCTCAACATTATTAACTGAAAACCTGAATGAAAAGCAGGCCTGCGGGGGCGCCTCGTGGTCGTGGGGGGCTGGGCACCAGGTTGGTGATAATAAGTGGGTGATGTATTAGTAAGAAAATGATGCCACATAATTTGATAGAAATGAAAATGATCACCCTATAGAGGGGGGAAATCAAAGACACCCCAAAAATGAAAGTGAAAAAATGATGCAGCACACTGGTCCATTTAGCTAAAATGTCATTGTAGCAACTCAAAATGATTCTCAGTAGTTTGTGTGGCCCCCACGTGCTTGTACGCATGCCTGACAACGTCGGGGCATGCTCCTAATGAGACTACGGATGGTGTCCTGGGGGATCTCCTCCCAGACCTGGACTAGGGCATCACTGCGGTACCTGGACGCATGGAGGAGATTCCAGGAGACGAAAGGTTACACCAGGAGAGCTGGACAGGGCCATAGAAGGTCCTTCAACCCTCAGCAGGATCGGTATCTGTTCCTTTGTGCAAGGAGGAACAGGATGAGCACTGCCAGAGCCCTACAAAATGACCTCCAGCAGGCCACTGGTGTGAATGTTTCTGACCAAACAATCAGAAACACGCTCCATGAGGGTGGCCTGAGGGCCCGACGTCCTGTAGTGGGCCCTGTGCTCACTGCCCAGCACCGTAGAGCTCCATTGGCATTTGCCATAGACCACCAGAATTGGCAACTACACCACTGGTGCCCTGTGCTCTTCCCTGATGAGAGCAAGTTCAACCTGAGCACATGCGACAGACGTGAAAGGGTCTGGAGATGCCGTGGAGAACGTTATGCTGCCTGCAACATCATTCAGCATGACCGCTTTGGTGGTGGGTCAGTGATGGTCTGGGGAGGCATATCCCTGGAAGGACGCACAGACCTCTACAGGTTAGATAACGGCACCCTGACTGCTATTAGGTGCAAGGTGAAATCCTTGGACCCATTGTCAGAACCTACGCTGGTGCAGTGGGACCTGGGTTCCTCCTGGTCCACGACAATGCCCGACCTCATGTGGCAAGTGTATGCAGGTAGTTCCTGGAGGATGAAGGAATTTATACCATTGACTGGCCCCCACGTTCACCTGACCTAAACCCAATAGAACACCTCTGGGACATTGTGATGCCCTAGTCCAGATCTGGGAGGAGATCCCCCAGGACACCATCCGTAGTCTCATTAGGAGCATGCCCCGACGTTGTCAGGCATGTGTACAAGCACGTGGGGGCCACACAAACTACTGAGAATCATTTTGAGTTGCTACAATGACATTTTAGCAAAATGGACCAGTCTGCTGCATCATTTTTTCACTTTCATTTTTGGGGTGTCTTTGATTTCCCCCCTCTATAGGGTGATCATTTTCATTTCTATCAAATGATGTGGCATCATTTTGTTACTAATACATCACCCAATTATTATCAGGAAAGATATTCAAAATCATTTTTTTAGCAGTATATGTGTGTGTATATATATATATATATATATATATATATATATATATATATATATATATATATATATATTTTTTTTTTTTTTTTTTTTTTGAAAAAATATTTTTTTGAAACAGAATAATTGGACAAAATTAAACAACAACAAAACAAATTTGAGGTCAGTACAAGTTTGTAACATTTACAATATTACTTAAAAAGTACATTTCATCATTTTGGTGACAGTTTGATCGGGTAACAGACTTTCTATTCCCATTACTTATAGGAAGGTTCATTTCACTCCCTGCACGTTGAAAGCACACTATTTGAGAGGTGACTTTGTCACAATATGACCTTTGAGCTCAGCTACTTAAGCCATCTTTTTTTTTTTTTTTTTTTACAGTGTCATTCGTCATCATCTTCACTGTGGGAACTGTGCCACTAAATGTGTTATTCCTTGACGAAAACAAAGTTAAAGAGCGTAAAATGAGTCGTCACTGACTGAGATGAGTTCACATGCCGGCCTATAGATGGCAGTGTTCCTGCACAAAAACACTTCACTGAAGTTATAGTACGTAATATACTAACTAATAATAAAAAAATAATAATTATACACATACGTAAAAAATAAACAAAAAATGGTAGGTGTAGCCTTTCAAATTGTATAATTTTAATATTTTATATTTATTTATTGCAATGACCACAAACAAAAAAAATAAATAATTTTAAAAAGTCACTTCATCTTTCCTGTGGCATTCACATATACTAATACTGTAATGCTATTACTACTACTACTACTAATAATAATTTTGATAATACGTCTGCAAATGAATGCAAATATTGTGCCCATGCAGTGGCAACCACACATACTACTACTACTACTACTACTACTACTACTACTGCTACTACAACAACAAATAGTATTACATCTATCAGTTTATTAAAACAAACAAACAAAAAACACTTATTTTACTTATTGGCATCACCAGATAATTACAACAACACAGGAAACATGTATGCAAATAATCTGCTCCTACTATGTATTTTTAGACTATTAATGATATTTTTGGAACATTTATTCACAATACAAATAAAGGGATTAGTCCATAAATATTTACTTGATCCTTTTATTGAGTTTTGAGGTGCCGGGTGAATACGTGTGTGTGTGTGTGTGTGTGTGTGAGAGAGAGCGAGAGAGGGAATGTGTTGCGCGCGCACCTCCCTCACGCTGCTGGTGATGATGATGATGATGATGAAGACGATGATGGAGCCGCGCGTCCGAGTGAGTCCGGCTCAGTGAGGCGCGCCGCGGCTCCGACGATGCCCACAACAGCAGCAGCGTCCCCTCGGAGGACTTTTCACCGCCATCATCACCACTGACGGAATTTGATCTTTTCCCACCACGACCTTGCCAAAGTTGCCACATTTTTCCGGGATGGGGGGCGGCATGAATGAATGACGGTTAAAACAGGTGGGCGGACGGAAGCACACAGGAGACTTACCGGACCGGGCGACACTTTTTATTTTTTTGGACCGGTGTGGATGCGACTTCTCCCGCCAACATCAGATCCCACGTCCCGGGCTGGAGGAGGAGGATTATAGGCGAGGGAATAGCGGGACACTCGGGATTAGGAGGTGAGTGAACAGTGCCTGAGAAGCTCCGTGTTACGCCGCGGAACAATGTGTGCACGGTGCGCGGCCACGATCGCGCACGACTGCATTGGCTGCTGTACGTGCTGGTCCATTTCCTCGTGGAAGTTCCGCTGCACACAATGCATGCAATATTATTCGTGCACATGCACAATGCAACCGTGCGCCGTGTTTAAGTCATACACCCTCCTAAAATGTTGTGGTTGACTTATTAAACCTCCATAAAGGCTTTATAAGGTGTTGCTTGGCAACAAAGGCGTAAATAAAACTGCTATGATTGAATATGGATGACGACAACGTTGGCCAAATAGTGAGCAGATCATTGTGAATGTACGGAATCCTACATGACCATGCATCGGTACAGTATATGAAAGTGTCATACGGTATGAGCTTCATCACGCCAAATTGGGAGCTGCTTGTTGCAAACAGTTCAGCAACCCAGAAAGTCGTTATTAACCGTCATGAAATAATATTTACATTTTTGGATTTATTTTTAAAATAATTTGGAAAAAATAAACACATAATTAGGATACTTTTTAAAAATAAAGTGGTAAAAAAATCAAATATAAAGTGTGATAATGCGCTCGACACTACTTGCCAAATTGTGAGGTTGTTGAATACCGTTCTGCAATCGTTCAACAATAGCAACAACAACAAAAAAAAAAAAATATATATATATTATTTATTCATTCATTCATTCATTCATTTTCTGTACCGCTTGTCATCACTAGGGTTGCGGTGTTTATTATTTATTAATTATTTTTTATTTTATTATTCATTTATTTTCTATACCGCTTGTCCACACTAGAGTCATGCGTGTGCTGGATCTATTTATTAATTTTTTTTTTTAAATAAAACATTAATAATAAAACTTCAAAAAATATTTTTTGAAATAAATACTTCATTAGTGTACTGTAAAAAAAAAAGTGGTACCCAATTATAACTGATATTAAGAGAATATATAATATTAAGCATGAACACTTAACTTCTTGTGGCAAACTGTTCGGTAACGTCCAACAAATAATCTGCAAAATATCTAAAATGTCATGACTAGCCTTGAGAAAATTATATGAAAACGTGTTTAAAAAAATCTATTAAAAGTACTTAAAAATAGCAAAAATGTGCGTGCTTTTTATTTCCAAAGTGGTAACCAATTATAATACTGTATGTACAGTATTAGACTATGTAATGCTATATTAGCGTGAACGCTTGCTAAATTGTGGGCTTCTTGTTGCAAACCGTTCAACAATAATCTGCTAAATTTGTCGAATGTCATTATTAGCATTGATGAAATCGGATAAAAATGTTTTGAATGTCATTATAAAAAATAGAATGCCTTTTTTGCGAAGTGGTAGCCATTTTTTTTAATAAATACATTTCTAATAATTTTAAAAATACATTACATCATTTTATTGGAGTACATATGTTTGGTACTTTAAATTTTTGAATATTTGCCTATTTTTAATGACTTGTGTAAAGTTTTCCAAATTGCTTGTACTATTCAAATTTGATTTAGTTTCGCTTTGTGACCTTTAAAAAAAAAAGCCATTTATAATAATAAAAATATATCAGTTATTTGTATTATGTATTTAAGTATACTTTCAAAAAACATATATTACCATCACTCTTGAGGTTTTTTTTTCTTTAGTTAAATTGAGTTTTTCCTCGCCTCTGTCGCCAAAGTGCTTGCTAGTAGGGGGTCCAGGTCTTGAATGTGTGCGTGTTGTGTAAAGTGTCTTCTGGTGTGAACTGGCGCTCTAGAAACTGCTGAAGACACTGCCTGGTTGCTGGCTCACCTTGGAGGCTACCATATATGGTTCCATCTTTGCTAAAGAACGCCGTTTCAACGTGCAACCGATGAGCCAAAGTTAGCAAATCGTGAGCGGTCCAGCCTCATCTGTCCTATTCAGCAGAAGTGCCCACAAATCTCTCGGCCGCAACGCCTCCCAAAGAAAATAAACCTCATCTTCCCCCCCTCGAAATTGCCTCGCATTTGCATGAAAATAACGTTACATCTGCTCGGGCGGACGGCGAGCATATTAATCCTTCTGCCCCGTGCAATCAAACCCTCGTCTCCGTTATAAGAGCGGCACATCAGCGTCATTACTTTATTGCCCGTTTAGTAGCGGCGGGCATCCACAGGGGCGCAAATTGCTGCGTTTTAAGAGAACAAACGGGCTCGCAGCGTTGGTCTGATTATGACGAGCTCGTTCGGTTCATGCTAATTAGCATGGATGTTATTAGGAGAAATCACACACGGAGGCAGCATGTCGTTTTACGCAGGTCTGTCGGCAACGCTGGAGGTGATATTCTTTTTCTTTGAATACCCAAAAACTGCTTAACAAGCTCCCTGTTTGGATTTGTTGTGGAGTAGATTCTTTTTAGGCATTTTATTTTGAAAGTAGATCATGCTATCAGGTACTTGTCGGTTTCTAAAGTCATGCCGGATAGCTTTTCATGTGCTGGGCTTGAAAACATTTGTATAAATCATGTAGTCACTACTTGGCAATGGCCAGTACAGGTCGATTTGAGTCAGTCTGTTTGCTGCCTGAACGGGCTGCGGTAAACATCCAAACACAGCGTTTGCAACGTTTGTATCAGTGATGTCGTTGCCGTGTCTTGAGGCCATGGGCTCATGATGGATCGCGATACTTGTGAAGTCCAGCCCTACTAGTTGGCTGCCTCAACAGGATGCGGTAAAAGTCCAAACAATGTTTTGTTCTGGATAAAAAGTTAATGCTGGCTAATGATAATGATAATGATCATTAAAAGTTGATTTCATGACGTGATTTTGTAGCAACTACTTGGCAGAAACCAACAGAGGGTGAAATTGAATCAGGCCCAACTAGTTTTTTGCCTAAAAGTGCACATCCAAACACAAAGCAAAGAAGAAGAGAGTGAAATTTTAAGAATTTAGAGTTAAAAAGTTAAAATAATTTGTCTGGAAATGATTTAGCATATAACTTTGAGCCAAGCCCGACTAGTATGCTGCCTAAACAGGCTGTGGTAAAGTTCCAAACATTCAAACACATCGTAACCATAGTTGAAAACATTCCAACGTTCTTATTGATGATGTTGTCGCTACGTCTTGAGTGCATGGAATCATTACGCAATCATCACTACTTGGCAGGAACCACTAGAGAGTAAAATTGAATCAGGCCCGACTAGTTTATTGCCTAAAAGGTCTGTGGCACACATCCAAATAAGAAGCAAAGTGGAAGAGAGTGAAGTTTTGAGTTAAAAAGTTAAAATAGTATGTTTGTAAATGTTGCAGGCCCATCGCTTTGATCCAAGCCCACTAGTTTGCTGCCTAAACAGGCTGCGGTAAAGGCACACATTCACAGCAAACAATGTTGTCTTTTGGATAAAAGTAAGTTAATGATGTCATGTAGTCACCACTTGGCAAAAAACCAGCAGAGGACGAAATTGAGTCAGGCCCAACAAGTTTGCGCCTTAAAAGGGCTGCGGTAAACATCCAAGTGCGTAGAAAGCGTAAAGTTTATTCGCGCTATCGTTTTGTATCGATGATATAGTTGCTATGTCTTGAAGCCATTGTGTCGGAATGAAGTCATCATCCCTAGTCGTGTCACACTAACCTGGTTTGCTGCCTAAAGAGGTTGTGGCAAACAATCAAACACATAGTAACCATAGTTGTTTTGGAGTAAAACATTCAAATGTTGATGATGTTGCTGCTACGTTTGGAAGCCACGTGGTCATTATGTAGTCATCATTACTTGACAGGAGCCGGTAGAGGCTGAAGTTGAATCAGACCCGACTAGTTTCTTGCCTAAAAGGGCTGTGATACACATCCAAACACAAAGCAAAGGGGAAGAGAGTGACATTTGAAAAAGTTCAAAAGTGAATATAATTTGTTTGTAAATGTTAGAGCATCATAGCTTTGTGCCAGGCCCGACTAGTTGGCTGCCAAATGGGCTGTAAATGATTGTTTTGAATTAACAGCTTAACAAAGTCGATCGCGCCAACGTTCGTATTGATGATTAACTAAAGTGTTGTAATGAAGTTCACTACTTGGAAGCAACCAGAAGAGGACGAAATTGAGTCAGGCCCGACTAGTTTGCTGCCTACACGGGCTGCGGGACACATGGAATCACAAAGGAAACAGGTAGAGAGTGGAATTTGGAATTATAAAGATAGCAGAGTATGTGACTGTTGGAGTGTCACAGCTACCAGACGACTGGTGTAAAGTGAATGGAGTGAGGTTCCCCGCGCCGGAAAAGTTAGCATGCTTACTTTGGCACCTCGAGAGTGTTTGTTAATGAATTTTCCTGCTCACAAATAAGGACATTTTTTCAAATGACGATGCGTCGTACTTCCTGTCCATGTTCTTGTTGGTTAGCCCTCGTTAGCTCGGGTGTGCCCTCCTCTGTTGAAGTCCGTAATCCAGCTCGTAGATGAAGTTCATTGTCGTTAGCTAATCACGATCATAACACATCACGCCGCTGCTCCACTGAGTGCTGTGTCAACCCCCAGAAGACAACTCCCCCCATACTCCAACACCCCCCCCCCCCTCCTCCAGGCATCCAGACTCGCTACTGTGTAGCTTGAGAGATTTTGACAAGTGGCTGCGCACGGAGGCAGAATCCTTGACCTATATCTTAATGAATGAATACTGCCAGCGCATCCGCTGCTATGTATTATACCCCCACACCCTCCCCCGAACCTCCTCTTGCTCTCATCCAATAGCAACCCCGGCTCTCCCTTTCTACCCCAACTGTCTTTTCCTTGCGCACGCACATGTAAGATAATGGCGCTTTTGTTTCTCTCTGACTCGCTCCAGTCCGAGAGGTTGATTCTACCCTCGCTCTCCACCGTCCAGCTGTCACAGCAACACGGTGCCGACCTTCCCGCTCGTTGTGGCCCGCAATCCTGTCCTCGTTTGTCCGCCGTGGATGCGAAATCTTTGGCCGGAAATCTTCCAACTCCCACGTGTGTCACTGACTGACAGATGGTTGGCAGAGCTTTCATTCAAGATGTGTAGCGAAGCCTGTTTTTATGTTATTTTTATAAAGCTGTCTGTCAAGTAGTAGGAGGCTTAGATTTACTGGGTATTCATGGGTGGAGCATTTTACTTTGTCATTTTTTCACTCTTTTTCTCAGCACCTCCGGGGGAACATTGGCTCTCTAGGCATGTCGGTATTACAGTATATGAATGGGACCAAATGGGAGTCAAATGGGAGTCAAATGGGACCAAGTTGGTCCAGAGGGTAAAAAGTGTGCGTCCATATGCAAATCTACAATTCTGTACATCTTGCAATAGAAGGTCTCTCAGAATTAAAAAAAAATGAATAAACTTGGCCAAGTTTTATACAATTGGCCCTTAAAAAAAAAGATGTGTAGTGAAGCCTGCTTTTTAAAATTTGCATTTTTTTTACATTAAATTAAATTTGAACAGTATGGCTGCTTATGGGAGTCAGATGGGACCAAATCGGCCCCAAGGGGAAAAAGCGTTGGTCCATCTGCAAATCTCCAATTGTGTACCGCAGGGGTGTGCAAACCTTTTCTGGCGAGGGCCACATCCTGAAAAATGAAAGGATGCAAGGGGGGGCCACGTTGATATTTTGTAAACGGACACACAGAGATATGCTAAGAAGCTAGTGTATATGCAGCTCAGGAAAAACTTAGTAATATTGGTGGCATGCTCCTAAAAACCACGTCTTTTCCACAATAATACCAGTATTCTTGTAGAATTGCGACTTTTGTTCTTCTTTCGATTAGGACTTTTTTTCTTAATATTTTGACTTTATTCCCATAAAATAACAACTGTTTTTCCATTTCTGATGTTTTTTTTTAATTTTCCAACCTTATCATTTCAGCTTTCCTCTCTTTTTCTTCTCCTAATTATAACTTGTATTTTTCGACATTGTTACTAAAATGATATTTTTCCTTATTTTACAAGTTCATTCTCATAAAATTGCAACTGTTCTCTCTATTTTTTTTCTCTTAATATTTGGACTTTACTCTGGTAAAAAATCTGCTGTTGTGTTTTTTTATATAATTTTCAAAATATTTTAACTTTCTTCTCCTAATAGTTTGACTTGATTCCTGTGTTATAAATTTGCACCCAAAAATTACAACTTTATTCACTGTTTTTGATTTTAAAAAACCTTTAATGTTTCAACTTCATGCTACTAAAATGCCATTTTCCCTCATAATATTACTTTATTGTGAAAGTATGGCTTTTTTTTCCTTGCTAGATTACAACTCTTCTCTTAATATTTTTACTTTTGATTGATTTTCACATTTTTGCTGTTGTTTTTTTTTTAATGTTTCCTTGTTGAATTACATTTTTAGACTGTGCTGCGGGCCGATAAAATCACAGCCGTGGGCCGCAAATGGCCCCCAGGCCACACTTTGGACACCCCTGGTGTACAGCTTGCAATAGAGGGTCTTGATTTTTTTCAAAATGAATAAACATGGGACAAGTTTGATACATTTAGCCTTTAAAAAAAAAAGATGTGTAGTGAAGCCTACTCTCTTAAAAAAAGATTATAAAGCCGGGCGGGCTCATTGGTGCTCAGAAACAGGTGTGTGGGACACATTTTACTTTTTTACAACATCTTTAAAAAGTCACTTTTGCATCACAGGGGGCCTCGGATCGCCAGCTTGCTAAAACAGTACGCCTTTTGCTCGCCTGCTTCCTCCATGGACAGCATATAAAAGTGTATATAATCATGGATTCGATTTTTACAGCACTTGTGCGTCACAATAAAGTCAACGCAAACGAAGCCATTGCGGTCGAGTGTGTGATTCCAGCTTCCTGTACGTTGCCATCTTTGCGTGGAAAAAAGCCAATCAGTAATTAATAATCAATTAGCCGGTGTCACGGGAGGGTGCGCTTGTTTTGTTTGTGGCAACTTGACAAGAAGTGAGCAACTAAAAAAGCAAGGGGGGTTGTGTAGTGTTTGATGCCAAGGGGCAGCTGTCAGGAACAGATGACTGTGTGCGCGCGTGCGCGCGTGCGCGTTATATGTGCATGGCTGCTTGTGTTCATTTAGATTTACATTTGTTTGACTGAGCGACACATGTGTCTTTTGTGCACGTCTGTTGCGTGTCCACGCAAAAACACCCACACCGCCCCCTTGTTGTTGCCATGGCGACTGCATCAGCCGGTGCGCTCAGGTCAGCAGTACCTGAACGCCATATAGATAGACACATTAAAATGTTTTTGTTTTTTTTAAATAAACGTATGAAAGTTGGTGATTCTTCCACACGGGTGAATGAATGATGAATCATGACAACGAGTCCAGACCTCAGGTGATTCATGGTGACCAGAAGAATGACTCCTCTCCTGGGATAAATGTCGTGTTTATCCAGTAAGGCATGACTCAGAGCACCCTGCTCATTTTCAGTGATAGCACCTTGCAGGTGCATTCAAGTTAGCCGTCACTAGCATGAATTACGTGTTTTGACGTGTTTACTTGAGCCCTCTTAGCCCTCAAATTAAAGTTCAAGGATAACATTAAGATACCAGTTGATTTTGAATGATATCACGCCTAAAATGCACAAACGATTAGCCAAAACTAGCATATGAGGCTAGCTTTAGCTGTGGCTGGTCTTTAAAATGTTCACCATACCATTTATAGCCATCTCAATAATGTTATTTCACTTTCTAAGGTAATTTTTGTCCATGTTAAACAAAGAAACCGGTTGTTTTTAAATGATATTGCGTCTAAAATGCACATAACTATTAGCCAGAACTAGCGTATAAGGCTAGCTTTAGCTGTAGCTACACCGTTCAATGTTCTCCATACCATTTGTATCCTTTTCACCCATCTTATTTTACTTTCTGAGGTAATTTGTCCATGTTAAACAAAGAAATGTGTTGTTTTTAAATTATATAACAGCTATAATGTACAGAAGTATTAGCCAGAACTGGAGTATGTGGCTAGCTTTAGCTGTAGCTAACCCTTAAAAACGTTTGCCATACTATTTATATCCATTTCACTGATCTTATTTCAATTTTTGAGGTAATTTGTACATGTAAAATTGGTTCTGATTCATATATGAATGATGAATATATGAATGGCTACAATAACAATAGCATATGAGACGAGGCGAAACCCACAGCCAACACACGCTAGCTTCAGCATTAGCTAGCCAAACAAGCTTGGTGAGTTCATTAAGGACTGACAGCTGATGTTTAGTGGTTTTGTGAGACGATGGTTTGAACCCTGAGGATTTGTGCTACTTTTTTGTTCCAGACAATTGTTCCAATTCCGAAGTGTACAACATGACAGGCGTTTGACTTCCAGCAACAATTCTCAACCAATTTTGCTCAAACGGCCATTGATTTATTGTCTCTGTCAGAGCTCCAGAGCCCTTTGGAATTGGAATAAGTCGTTATAAATCCGCCAATCAGTGATGGCTTGGCTAGCAAACACGCTTAAATGACTGAGGCGTATATAGGACCTCACGCTGTATCCAATCCACGGCCGTCATCTCCACTCCGAGGCTTCACTGCTCGTCTTCGCTCTCATTTTCACAGGCCAGCGGCTCTCCGGGTCGCTCCGCTGCCCGCTCCTTTTCCTCCTACTGCTGCAGACATAACAGCACCATCCATATTCTTTAGGCACGGACGTCTGCGAATGTCATGCTCTGTCTCCGGGCGCGACATCTTGATCTCGTGGCCCTTGAAGAGGGCCTTCTAGAGACCTTGTCACTGGTGTAATCACACACATAATAAGACGCTCTTGTGAAGGGAAGAATGTTACAACTCAAGTGTTGTTCTGCGCTCCTGTTTCAATGTCGGTGTTGTACTGAGCGGAGTAGTCTCTTCTGGTGGCAGCCAAGCACAGCTCTCCATTTCGCCTCAGTTCAACTAACGATACTCGTGCTGTTGTAGTTTGCCGTTGATTTGGGATGCCACCGGACAGGACATTGTTTGGAAGGGGACAGACAAGATTGACAGAGAAACGATGATCCATGCTAGAACCTGATTGGGGAACACGTGGACCGACGGAAAGAGGAAAGAGTGCAAAAACAGCAGCAAAAACATTGCTTGGTTTTAGAGGGGACAGACGAAGAGTAAAAACAATGAAAAGCAATAATGGAAAACAACAGCAAGAAGTGCTAGTTTTAGTTTGGTTTAAGTGAGGACGGTGTTTTACCTTCATTTAACAGGGGACAGACCATGAAATAGAGAACAAAAAGCAATTAAAGAAGACAGCAACAGCAATAAAGTGCTAGTTTTAGCTTGGTTTAAGAGGGGCCAGTGCTTTAGCGTCATTTAACAGGGGATAGACCATGAAATAGAGAACAAAAAGCAATAACAGAGGACAACAACAGCAAGAAGTGCTAGTTTCAGCTTGGTTTAAGAGGGGCCAGTGTTTTACGTCATGGAACAGGGGATGAACCAACAAATACAGAACAAAAAGCACTAACACAACACAGCACTAGAAATCAGTGCTTGCTCTAGCTTGGCTTAAGTGGGGACCGTGCTGCAGCTTCATTTAACGGGATAGACTGAAAAATAGACAACAAAAAACAACAACAGAAGACAACAACAGCAACAGGTGCTAGTTTTAACTTGCTTCAAAAGGGGACAGAGAGTGAAAGTAGCAGAAAGCAATAACAGAAGACAACAGAAAAAGGTGCTACATTTACAGTAGTTTGGTTCAAGAGGGCACAAATGGACAACCAGAAGCACTAACCGAGAGTGTCATTTAACACGGGACAGACCCCGAAATAGAAAAGTCAAAGCAATGACATAACACAATGACAGCAAAAAGTGCTAGTTTTAGCTCGGTTGCAGAGGGGACGATTAAAGAATAGAGAACACAGCAACACAGAAACAAGACGGTCAAGAGTCCGCGCAAATATAGCATTTGTTCTGGATCAGAGGACATCAAGGTTCAAGGAAATATCAAACATCAATAACAGCAGCGAAAAAGAAAGAAAGAACAAGACTCAAAATGAACAGCAACAAAAACTGCTTGTGGTTGGCTCAGCGTCACACAGTCGGGGACGGAGAGGCAGCGCAACGCAACAGCAGCAGCGACGCCCGTGCTTGGCTTAGCCTGCTTTAAGAGGGGACACACCTGAGAAGGAAGTAGAGAACGCAAACAAGAAGGAACAACAGCATAAAACAAAAACAGCAGCAAAAATATTAACAGCAAGTGCTTGGTCTAGCTTGGTTTAAGAGGGGACAGACGGAAAACAGTGACTGATTGACAATGAATTAGTTTACGGTGGACGGCAACAACAAAAAAACACACAGGAAGGACAGTTCCGGGGAGGACTAGCTAGTAGTAGCTGCAGCCGCAATACCGCCATCAAGAATCTTCACTTTTAACGATGAAATTCCTCGTATTCGGCATTTTATCCTACATGGCTACCGTTTCTCCTTCCTTCCTTCCGTCCTTCCTTCCTTCCCCTCTGGGTGTTAGGTTTGATCAAAGACTAATCTCCGCAAGTAAGATGATTCAAATTAGCATCTGTTTCATTGTTAAGCTGGGACCAGATCCCACGGTGCCCGCGCCACAAATACCCACAAACCAGAGAGAGGCGAGGCATGCAATAATACTATAATAATACTAATAATAATACTACTACGATTACTACAAGTACTAATAATAGTAATACTAGTAATAAGTGCAAGTAAATGATGGAAAATGACATCCCAATGCTTGGTTAGTCTTAAAAGGCAGTCAGAAGGCTTTTAAGCCATCATGATCGACCGCGCTCTGATGATCCGTCCAAGCGAGCTACGTAACTTTGACCGTCCATGAGGAGGATAAGTAGGACGTACGGACACAGTCAGCATAAAGGCAACATTTCAGGCTACTTTGAGCGGCGGCGCCAAAGCAAACAGCTCCCGCTGCTCCATTTAAAAGCACATGAGCAGCAGCAGCAGCATGCAGACGCACTGTACAGGATCATCATCACAATAATAATAATACGCACAAAGAGAGAGAAAAGTGCAATAACAGGAAGGCGGCAAACGATAAAAATCGACTGTTTGCTCGCCTGGAGAAAATGTAAGCTAGTGGAAAAAAAAAAAGGCCCATTCAGCATTTCATCAGTTACACAAACAGGAGCAGCTGGGGCGTCCAAACATGCTGAAGTGGGCTAATTGGGACACTTGGAGGCTCTTTCACTGTGGGTGGGAGTCAGCCGCAAAGTTAACTACCAACGACAACTGAGGAGACGGACAAATAATCAGCAAATTAGATTTTGGTTTGTAACCGTGTTCCGGTTCTACCATTTTTCCGCTTCATTTTGTGGATGTAAGCAGGAAGCCTGTTGGGTGAGTGCTACCAAATGCATGCAGAAGTTAAATCGGTTCCGTGATAAGGCCATTTCCGCAACGTTGGATTTGTTATTCTAAATACAGTTTTAACATGATTAGAGCCCGCTAGCATAAAATAACACCCCTATAGTCACCTTTACACTCCTATTCCCCAATATAGTAGACATACTAGACATATAAGACATAAACAAGACAGCGCTGGGAAAGTTCCTTGCAGTACTTCTTTGTCTCATGAATGTAACATTACTGACACCTAGTGACCAGTGTAGAACACTACATGTCATCACAACGTTATTTAACGCGCGTCTGAATGCCTCATGTTTGGATTTTAGAACATTTTTAGACATTTTTATGCTTGCAAATGCTTCATTTAGGCCAAAAATAAATAACATTTGTTTTCCTTGATTAATAATAACCCATATTCAATGTTTTATGAAGGAATAAACTGTGTTGTTGAAAATCCGGGATGGAGCGAAGCCGTGAAATTCAAAGCGCGAAGTGGCGTGGGATTGGTGCCTCGTCATTTTATGGCAATTTGTAGGACGTTGGAGGTGTGCTTTTCCTGGAAATGAGTGGAACATATGCAATACACGATGGTACAAAATGAAAACAGTCATTTGGTCGTTACATTTCAATCTAATGTGTTGTAATACGTACAGTACTCGTACTGTACACGAGTACGCATACAAATGCAACACGGCCGACCTTTGACTGACATTTGTAGGAAAAGTCCATCATTCTAAAGTCATACAAAATGGAGGAATGTGCTGACAAATGCTGGCGATAAAGTAAATGCTAACATACATGCTAAACCGGAGACCAATGTTTTTTTTTATGTTTAGGATCAAACTTCACTGATCAGTAGTCAGTTGGATTTGGCGCCAGCGCACTAGAGTTTGGGTGAAAAGTGACTGCAGGTTAACGTCGTGCTGCGAAAACACCCCAAGAACGCCACACACACAAAAGTGAAGCTATGGCGTCCCACTTGGACCAGGTGTTACTGTGCCCGTAACAACTCCATGACCAACTTTAGGAGGGCAACTAACAACTTTATTTGTCAATGAAAGCTGCTGAAAAGGGAATTCCATGGACTGAAAGTTAAAGCAGGGCCGTGTTCAAGAGAAGTGTTTTTGTTTCTGGCACACGACTGTGTGAGCGGTTCCGCCTTCCTTCATGTTCCTTTCCAGCTTCCTTTCCACTTCCTGTCTGACTCAGTGTCGCATTCCCAGAACGCCCGTTTTTTCCGACGGAGCGTTCAATGCTGCACTTCAGCACATTGTCACCGGGACCGCTTATAAGCGAGCTGAGAGGACGTTCATGAATGAAAAGCATGAAACAAACAAGCACCCGGGACAGAAGGACACTTGACTGTGTGGAGATGGTTGGTGTACGGTCTCTCTGTCCTGCTGGATGGGAGCTGACTTGGACATGCATGTGTGTGTGTGTGTGTGTGTGTGTGTGTGTGTGTGGGCCGCACAGGATGGAGTTCTGGCCTGAAGTGAATGGGAAATCAGCGCAGACTGCTTTCCCTTCCTTGTGAGTGGCGAGAGCGGGTGACTGTGCTGCGTAAATACAGTAGGTCCTGATGCTGGGTCACAGGAAACGTACTCTGGAAAAGCGGATGACGGCCGCAGATTGGTGTACAGCAGGGGTGTCCAAAGTGCAGCCCAGGGGCCCACTTGTGGACGGCGGCACATTCTAAAAATATAATAAGAAAACTTCAGCAAAAATGGAAAAATCAGCAGTAATTTTACAAGAATAAAGTCACAATATTAAGAGAAAAAGGTTCTAACGAGAACAAGTCATAATTCATGACAATAATGTAATATAATGTGGAAAAAAATTATCATTTTAGTAGCATAAAGGTGAAATATTATGAGAAAAAAGCAAAACAAAGCGGTCATTTTTGGAAAATTAGGTTGGGGAAAAAGTGAATTTTACCAAAATAAAGTCAAAATATTACAGTGAGAAAAAGTACAAAAAGAAAGTGGAAAGTTGGAAATAAAAAATAAAAAAACAGCTGTAATTTTAGGTCAAAATATGAAGAGCAAAAAGTTGTATTGTAACAAGAAAAAGGCTTATTTTTATGAGAATGAACTCTTAATATTATGATGGAAATAATGCCGTTTCAGTAGCATAACAATTAAATATTAAAGAACACATTTTCTTTTTTAAGTTGTAATATTATGAGAACCAAAAAAAACAAAATAAAGTTGTCATTTTTGGAAAAACAGGTTGGGGGAAAAAGTTATAATAAAAAATAAAGTCATAAGATTACGGGAAGAAAATTTACAAGAAGAAATATGAAATAGTTGCGGGGGAAAACATAGCAGGAAAGGAAAAAAAGTTTTTAAAAAGTTTAAATAGATTTTGTGTGTAATTTTAGTAACATTGAGTTGACATATTAAAGAAAAAATATGTTTTTTTTTAAGTCGTATTATTATGAGAAACAAACAAAACTAAATAAAGTTGTCATTTTTGGAAAATCAGGTTGGGCAAAAAGTAGTAATATTACGGGAATAAAGTCATAATAGTACGAGAAGAAAATGTCTGAAAATAAAAGGTAAAGTTGAAATATTTGGAAAACAAGAGCAAAGAGTGAAGTTGATGCTAATAAGACTTTTTCACCTACACTACATGACAAAGCTGAGATGCACTTTTTTCTTGAAGCATTTCTAACTTCTTAGCATGGCTCCATGCGCCTCACAAAATATCCAAGTGGCAAAGTTGCATCCTGTCATATTTCATCATGTAGCCCTTGCTGGAAAAAGTTTGGAGTAAATAAAAGCATTGTTAGGCAAATCCGTCCCTGGCCGGCCGTGTTTTGCGTCTCCCTGTCAGCAAAGCGTCCTCTTTCCTCAAGCGCCCGCCGCTTTAATGCGACGCATCCGAGGGCGAAGATTGGCCTAAGTAACTAGACGCCAACTCCATTTGCGGCGCCCTGATCAAATTAGAGCCAGTTTGTTTGGCTGCGAGGTGGGAAAGGGGAACAGACGGAGCGCTGCCGGTTCTCCCGCAGTGGGCGCTGCGTGTCGGAACACAAGGAGTTTCCTGCTTCCTGTTATTTGCTCTCATAACGCGCATTACGCTTTATTCATTCTTCTGTGTTAATGAAGGATGCTGTAAAAAAAACACCAAACTACAACTGATCTTAGCTAGAAAACGCTAGGCTGTTGTTTCCTACATGTGAAAACCTATTATATATAGCACGTTATTTTTGCACAATTGCACAACACGACAGCAACAGAACCAATGTTGTAGTAACGTTAAGTAGAAAACTGCTCAGCTAGCATTAACTGATTGTAAACAACAGTGCGACACATGTAACAGATACGACTTTCACGCCAAAAGCTTGGTCGCAACATTTTAAAGCGCATGCAGAGCTAAATACGTGCTAAATGCGTTCTGTTGGACAGCTCCATATGTTATCAAACCATCTGTCAACTTCTGATGTCCAAAATGCTGCAAAATGTGCAAGAACTTAATTTCTTCTTTATGAACAAGTATATCGCACAGCATAGCAGCCACAGAACCAATGTTGTAATAGCAGTAAGGCGCAAACAGCTCTGTCAGCATTAACAGTGATGATGAGTTGATTGACAGTACGACAAGTGTAACACGCACAACTTTCACACCAGTAGCTGAGTAGCGACATTTTAAAGCGCATGCAGAGCTAGATGTCATTTCGGGCAGCTAACTATGTCATCAAACCATCTGTAAACTTCCAAAAGTGCCCAAATATGTTTTACAATATATGACAACTTGAATTTGGTTACCTTTAATCATGATTTGGAAGGCATAAAAAAACAGAACCAATGTTGTAATAACTCCGCCAGCATTAACAGCGCTGATGAGTTGATTGTAAAAGATACTACGACAAGTGTAACACGCATGACTTTCACACCAACAGCTGAGTAGTAACATTTTAAAGCACATGCAGAGCTAGATATGCACACAGACGTTATTTTGGACAGCCAAATATGTCATCAAGCCATTTGTCAACTTCTAAAATATGTTTTAGACGATATAACATCTTAATTTATTCCTTATGAACAAGTATATTGCAGAACACAGCAGCAACAAAACCAATATTGTAGTATGACAAGTGTAACATGCAGGGCCTTTACACCGACAGCTAGGAAGCAACATTTTAAAGCACATACAGCGCTAAAAATGTTATCAAACCATTTGTCAGTGCCAATGTGCCCATATATGTTGTACAATGTATAATAACTTCATCTATGTTGATTTAATCATGAACCAATCAAGAACCAATGTTATAATAGCAGTAAGTAGCCAACTGCTGAGTCAGCATTAATAGCACTGATGGGTTGAATGTAAACAACAGTACGACAAGCGTAACGTGCAGGATTTTCACACCCGCAGCTGGGCAGCAGCATTTTAAAGCGAATGCAGAGCTGGATATGTTTACAGTTAAATATGTCATCAAGCCATTTGTCAACTTCCAAAAGTGGCTAAATATGTTGTAGAATATATAACAACTTACAGGTATTTTCTTCTTTATCAACAACTATGTTGCATAACATCGCAGCAACAGAACCAATGCTGTAATAGCGGCAAGAAGCAAACTGCTTTGTCAGCATTAACATCGCTGATGAGTTGACCGTGTGAGTTGAACAGTGTGACAAGTGTAACACACACGACTTTCACACCAACAGCTTAGTAGCAGCAATTTAAAAAGCGCATGCAGAGGTAGACTTTGTCACTCATGCTGCTTCAAACGCAGCAACAGCCATCTTGGGGAGGTAATTAAAAAAAAAAAACTGCATGAGAAGGTTGCTGTTAATGCCAGTGTTTTTTCATGTAGTGCTAATTTGAGACCCCGGTGGTTATTTGCGCTCTTAGACCAGACGCCCGGCGACGGTTAAGTGACTAGAGCATATACGGCACATTATTCCGTGTAAATCTCACTTTTTTCACATTTTCAGGGGTTCTTGTTGTATGCCAACACAAAACAACTATAGATTTTGAAATGTGTTGCCTCTCAGACAGTCAAATTGTAGCTTACGGCTGTTAGCGCCTTAAAAAGTGGTGTCATTACCCCATTGCAGCTTCTGGACTCGAACGTTGGGTTTCAAGCACTGTTAGCTTCATCTGCGATGCTAAAACCCAGGCGTGACCTCCGACCCCGTACAGGGGTTTGACAAAAAGACAGCATGTGCACGTCTAGTTTCCCATAAATCCTCAACACGATAAGATAGTGCTGTTTGTCAGGAGCTCCTGGTTGAACTTTGACCCTTGAGCAGGCCACCGGGTCACACACTCACACAAGTTTGTGTTCATTGACCTACAGTAGATGAAAAATGTATTTCTTTGCTTCTAAAAATCTGACCATAAACTCATCATTCAAAGTCCCGCCTGCTAGTCCTTCAAGGGACCAAAACTATTTTACGATATTTACATTCAAACAATAAATGTGTGCTTTAATGTAGTTTGTTATGTATTGGTCAATAAGTTCATTTGTGTTTTAAAAACTCCAGCAGCCCGTTTAGGCAGGAAACTATTCTGGTCAAAAATCATGGTCACGTTTAAAGTACTTCAAATATTTTATTACACGCAATTAGCAGAATTCTTGTTGAGCAATTTGTCATAGCAGTCAGGTGACGCCTGAGGCGCTAACTTTGGGAACCTCACGCCGTCACGTAACCATTGGTCTGTGCGGTAGGAGAATACGGTATTGTATAAACTAAAGACTCAGCGCTATCATGCTAGGTGTTAGCATGCTAGCAGCTAGCATTTTAGCATTGTTAACATGTTAAAATTACCATGTTCGGTTTTTTGCTATTTCAAAAGGTAAAAACTTACATAGACAGTGTTTTCATATTAGGTAAGCATGCTAACAGTTAGCATTATTAGTATGGTACTTTTAGCATGTTAGCATTTAAGTCATTTTCATTGGTATAAATGTCCACAAAGACTATGGTAAGTGTTAGCATGCTAACAGCTAGCATGTTATCATTGCTGACATTAGCATTTAACTTTTTTGCTATATTCAAAGTATGAACTTATATAGACAGTGTTTGCATGTTAGGTGTTAACATGCAAACATGTTAACATTGCTAGCATGCTCATGTTATCCTTTCATAGGACCTCCATAGACACTTAGTGTTATCATGCTAGGAGTTATTATGTTAACAGTTATCATGTTACCATTGTTAATATGCTAGTTATCATGTTAGCATTGAAGTTATTTTCATTGCTGTAAACTTACACAAAAACTAAGCGCTATTATGCTAGGTGTTGGCATGTTATGAGCTAGCATGTTAGCATTGCTAGAATTAGCATGTTAGATGTTTTGCTATTTTCAAAGGTATAAACATACATAGTGTTAGGTGTTATCATGCTTACTGTGAGCATGTTAACATTGGCAACATGTTAATGTTAGCATATTAGAATTTCTAACCACTTTCATAGGTATAAACTTACATATAGACTGTGTTATCATGCTAGGTGTTAGTGTGCTAACAATTAGCATGATGGCATCATGTGGCATGTGACACACCAAATTCTCATTCATACGAATTTTACATTGTTTGACAATTCACATTTAGCAAAACTGTTTGTTCTTCCTGTGCTGCCTCCATGCCCATGATTGGTTGGCATAATCATTGCCCCGTCAGCCCCTCTCGCCGTCCCTCCCAGCCGTGCTATTAATGAATTTGGTGGCAAATTGACTTTTAGCATATCTGTGTTGCATCACCGCATGGTTACATCATTTTAAAGCACATCCCGCTTGGGGGTACTTTTTTTTGGGTGGGCTTTCCCTCTGTGGTTCCAGTGGCATGATCACATGACCAAAACCCTTCGATGTGGCTGCAAATGAAGGGATTACTTTGAGTGACGTGACCCCGCGCCCCATGGCCGCTAATTAAAGCCACCAGCAGTAACTCTTACATAACACATCTAGGCTGACGGAAATATTAGATCACAAGCGCTAATGAATAAACATGCCAATGTAGTACGCTAGTGTACGTCAATACTTCCTACATGTCCCTGCCAACCCCCCACCCGTGCATGCCAGTGTGTGAATTTGCCCCACATAGCAGCCAAGACCACATGCCAGCTTTAAGGAGCTCGTTACACAGCCAGGGTGGCGACTGCATGGCGTCCTTCCTTCCTTACCTCCTTCCCTACTTCCTTCTTTCCTCACCACCCACCCGGACCCGCCCACCACACTCGTATTGTTCCGTTTGTTCAATTGGAAGTGGAATTTGGCAGCTGTCCCAACACTTTTGCACGTACTGTATATGTTTTGTACGCGTTAGCGCGTCCTGGCTGGTACACAGATTATTGCGCTATTCCGATGTTACCAAAGTAGCAACTCTATTCTCCCTGCACTATCCTAATGACTTAGTAGCTGTTGGTTGGAAGTCCAACTTTTGCATATGGAGGCTTTAGTTGTCCTGGCTGGTCCACCAATATAAGACTGGAGTAGCCATCTGAAGGTGCGTCGGGAGCAACAAAGATCCTGTTCTCCTCATTACAAGCCAGCGTAGCTTACGTTACTTTGAAGCTGTTATTTGAGGCTCGAAATTTCACATACGGTAGCTTTAATGTCTCGTGAAACATGAAAAATGATTATTTTTGTGGCTCAAACAGCATGAGTGTTTCCTGGCTGGTCCACCTGCGTGACCGTTACTTGCTATGCCACCAAAATGGCTAATCTGAGCCAGTGTAATGTCCATATTGCTTTGAAGATGTGAATTTAAGATCCTATTTTTACACATTGTGGCTTTAATGACTAGCTAAACATGAAGAAAAGTTATGTTTGTGGCTTAAACAACATGAGAGTGTCCCGGTGTGTGTCGTGTCCAGCTAAACATAAAGAAATGTTATTTTTTTGTGGCTCAATCAGTATGAGCCTGTCCTGGCTGGTCCACCAATGTTATTATTGCTTACTATTGGTGCTACAACAGCTAATCTGAGCCATCAGATATAGCATCCGTATTGCTTTATTGCTTTATTTTAGTTTCTAAATTTTACATACCGTGGCTTTAATGTCTAACTAAACATGAAGAAACTTTATTTTTGTGGATCAAACAACACGGGTATGGCCTGGTTGGTCCACCAACGCTCCTATTACCTACTCCCAGCGCTGAATTAGTTACTCCGTGCCCGTGTAGCACCCATGTGGCTTTGAAGCTATTATTTTTTAGGTCAAAGTTTTACATATTGTGTCTTTAACGGGTTGCTAAAGCCCAGAGGTCTTGAATAAGCGCTGCATGCTAATGAGCTGATGTTTGATCATGGAAAGCATGTTTATCCCAATTTAGGGAAATTTTCAGTTGTTGAAAACCTGAAAAAATGTATTATTTTTTGCATAAAAGTGACACAAATCTTGTCCTGGCAGGTCCACCAATATCACATAGCAATATAGCACTCCTCAGAGGTTGCCATGGTAATAAAAAAATGGTGTCACTCTCCTTTTCACAAGCCGGTTTTGGAACTGAATGATTTAGCAGGTGGTCGTTTACGGTCCGTTTTTACATACGGCGGCTTTAATGACTAGCTAAGCATGAAAAAGTTTATTTTTGTAGCTCAAACAACCTAAGTGTGTCCTGGCTGGTCCACCAATGTTACTATTACTTACAATAGGCACCAAAATAGCGAATCTGAGCCAGTGTAGCATCCATGTTGCTTTCAGCTATTATTTTAAATGTCAGAATTTCACATAATGTTGCTTTAATGTGTCGTTAAATCCCAGGTACCCCGATTATGCGCCACATGCTAACGTGCTTTATGTTTGATAATGAAAAGCATTTTTATACCAATTTTGTGAGATTTTTATTTGTTCAAAACATGAAAAAAAATATTATTTTTTTAATGAAAATGACACAATGGCGGTCCTGGCTGGCCCACCCATACAACCATATGCTATAGTGCTACATAAGTTCCCCAATGTTGCCATGTTATTAACAAAAAAAACATCCTAGTCTCCTTTTTACAAGCAAGTGTGGAATTGAATTATTTAGTAGCCCGTCGTTTAAGGTCCGATTTTTACCTATGGTGACTTTAATGTCTAGCTAAGCATGAAGTAAGCTTATATTTGTGGCTCAAACAACACGAGTGTGTCCTGCCTGGTCCACCAATGTTACTTACAACAGGCGCTAAAATAGCTCATCTGAGCCAGTGTAGCATCCATATTGTTTTGAAGGTGCTATTTTTGGTCACATTTTTTCCCACATTCCTCGAATGTGCGCAAAATTTGTTTGATCATGAAAAGCATGTTTACCCTGATATTTATGAGCTCAACACGTGACAAAAGAGGGTTTTATTGCATAAAAATGACACAAATGATGTCCTGGCTGGTCCACCCATAACACACAGCGCTATGTAAGTTCTCCGAGGTTGCCATGTTAATAAAAAAAAAGATGCTTTTCTCCTTTTTACAAGGCAGTTTGGCATTGGATGATTTAGCAGGTGGTCATTAAATGTCCGATTTTTACATAAGGTGGCTTTAATAATGTCTTGCTACAGGAAAATAAGTGGATGGAAGCAACATGAGAAGTGTCCTGAATGGGCCACTATAATTCCTTGAACTGTAAATGAATCAGAGGTCCTTCTTATGACAAGTAAGTTTACATAGTGTGTCTTTAATGACCTGGTGATGCTAAGTCATTTTGGGGGATAAAAAGCATGCTCATTCAGTTGATTGCAGAATATTCAGGTCTTGCGCAGCACAGGTCAGAGTGTAGTATTTGTTCAGCGTGTGCAGGCAGATAAGGCGCGGTGGGCGAGGGCGAGGGAGCGTGCTTTGATAGCGAAAGCAAACACAGCAAACACGCGGTGTCGTCTGGGACGTCAGCAGCAGCCGCTAAGACGAGTGAGTTTCTTTTATTCCTTTCCTTCCACGCTCCTTGACTTTACAGCTGTTGCTCATCACAGTGCAATCTTCCACCCCCCCCCCGCCCCCAGGCTGCCCTTTGCACCTGCTACCTGCTGCCAAGCGTCTGCTTTGCCAAGTCCATTTGTCTGCTTCAGCGCCTCCTAAATGTGCCGGAAGATTTAGCCCACAAAGTAGTCGCTCACACTTGACTCTCTTTTACTGGAAAAAGCATCAAAAAACTGGGAAAAAACTGTCTGTTGAAGTTAGTTCATCATGTATAAACACGTACGTCGCCAACTGCTGGCCCGGCATGCACATTACATTCATTCATTGTCATTTTTTTAGATAAAAAAAATGCTGGCTTCAACTCGCCTGCAGCGTAAAACCCCGTAAAATTCATTTGGCTGTCAGGTTTAATTCACCGCCGATGCTATTTGTCGTTATGCCTCGCTCGGGCGGTCTTCGTATTTTACAGGCGTCCTTGCCTTTGTGCACGGTTAATAATGTATAGCCTGACACCGCCGCGTGGCCTCCTTGACTGAAGCGCCCCGACACGCTTTCACGTCCCGCCTTTATGCGAGCTGCGCCCCTAAAAAGAGCCCATTAACGGGACTGCACTCTCCATTACGTTTATTGGGGGAGATGTTCCCTGGCGTTGAGTTCATTGGCAATTTTCTTGTTAAATTCAAACGTCTTTGAGATGAGGTTACGTTCTGTTTGTGTGTCCCGGATTCACCGTTTGTTTATTTGGATGCCGCAAGAAAATAAACAGGCTAGTGTGCAAGTCTGTTGCGTAGCGCGGGGGTGTCCTTCCACCTTTTCTTCCTGATTCTCTTTAAAAGAATCAAACATTTAGTTCATATTGCTTTGCTAGTAAAATGATGTTATTTTTCCTTATAATATTAGGAGTTTATTCTTGTAAAATTGCGACTTTTTTCCTCGTTAGAATGCAACTTTTTTCTCTTAATGTTTTGGACTTTATTCATGTAAAATTTCAGCTGTTTTTGTTCTTTTCTGCTGTTGATTTTTCCAACAGTTTCACCTTTCTTCCTGTACATTTTCTTCTCTCGTAACTTTGACTTTTTTTGCTTTATTCCCATTACATCATAACTTTTTCCCCAAAGTAAAAATGACAACTTTTTTGGTGAGTTTCTCATATTACGACTTTTAAAAAAAAATCACTTATTTAATATTTCAACTCGTTGCTACTAAAATGATGTTATTTTTCCTCATAACGTTACGAGTTTATTCTCGTAAAACTGTGACTTTTTTCCTCGGTAGAATCCAACTTTTTTATCTTAATATTTTGACTTTATTTGTGTAAAATTACAGCTGTTGTTTTCCTTTTCTGATAATTTCACCTTTCTTCCTGTAAATTTTCTTCTTCAATTTATGACTTTATTCCCATCGTTTTCGACATTATTCCCATATTATTATAACTTTTTCCCCATCTTAATCCCCCCCCCCAAAATTTCCCTCATATTACGTCTTAAAAAAATAACTTCAATTGTTTTTTTTTTTATTTCAACTCTATTCTACTGAAATGACTTTGTTTTTCCTCAAAATATTGCGAGTTTATTCTCGTAAAATTGCGATTTTTTTGTCATTACAATACAACTTTTTTTCGTAATATTTTGTTTTTATTCATGTAAAATTACAGCCGTTTCTTCTTCTTTCTGCTGTTGTTTGTTTAAAAAAAAAAATCCAACCATTTCAACTTTCTTCTTCCGTAATTATGACTTTATTCTCAGAGTATTTTGACTTTATTCTTGTAATATTCTATCTTTTTCCACAACCTAATTTTCCACAAATTACAACTTTGTTTTTTTTTTTGTTTCTCATATTTTTGTATGTTTTGTATGTTTTTTTTTTAATATTTCAACTTTATACTACTAAAATGTGGTTCTATTTTCTCTTAATAATTTGACCTTATTCTTGTAAAATGACTGCAGATTTTTCCATATTTGCTGTTTTTGTTCTGTTTTTTGTTAAATTTAGTTTATTAAATTCATTATTTTGGTAATTACATTTTTAGAATGCGTCACGGGCCAATAAAAAAAACTGCTGCGGGCTGAAAATGGCCCCCGGGCCGCACTTTGGGCACCCCTGACATGATGTGATGAGAAACATTTGATGAATAAAGTGAACGAATGTGAGCACACCCCTCACATGTCTCCAAGTATTTGATTTTCATGGGGCAGCGCTGAAGAAATGACACTTAGCTAGAATATAAAGTAGTCTGCGTACAGCTTGTACGGGGGTGTAAGCTTACTGTCCCCTCAAAATGTGCTCGCAGTTGGAAGACAGGTGGAATTCCTTCGTGGGGTTTTTTGAAAGCATCGTTCAACATCGATGCCCTCCGGCTCGTCAGCGCTCGCTTCTCGTCTGGGTGACATCCCACTCTGCTTGTTGTCTCACGCGCCCGTCAAGCATTCCCCTCTTCTTTTTACAATTCATATTTATGGAAATGGACCACAATAGAGAGCAGAGGCTGTGTGTTTTTTTTCCTGAGATGAAGACAGACTAGGATGTAAGCTAACAGCAAGGATGCTATTTGTGTCGGGGGGGGCAATTAAAGCATCCTCTCTTGCTGGAGATCATGACAGGGAACTTTCCGGCAGGCGGGAAAGGCGGGCAGAAGTCATTAGAGTGAGGATGACGCGGCGCGGGTGTCATCTTTTTACACATAAACCAGCTTGCTGCTGCTTTTCGTGACACGTTCATGTGCCCTTGATGATGCGCCAGGCTGAGACTCAATTATACCCCCACCCCCGTGTCGCCACGGTGTGTTTTAATGATGATGTCTCTGAGGATGATGAGGATCACTATAGTGGAACGCCCACCCAGTGCAAAGTGCACTCGTGTGCACACTTAATGGCACTCGAGTGTGCTTTAATGTGCCATAAATGACCACACTGATGCTGTTTTTAATGCAAAGTGAACACACGGAGCAAAGGCCGGCCTTGCATTCCTTCTCTTAGCATGTCCAATTATTCTAGGCAAAGATCATCTATATCACAGGAGCGCTATGCTGTTTTTAGGAATCTACCGAAAAAATCCTAGTCAGAGATCCTTTACATGACAACAACACGCCTGTTGTTCCAAACCTGCTGTTTGTACCTTTTAAGGACCTACTGTTAAAAACAGCAGGGACCTTTGACCTGGAGCACTGCTGCCACATACAGTAGATCATCTTGATAGATCCTGTCTGCATTACAGTGTATGACAAGAACACCTTCAGTGGTGTGTGTGTGTGTGGGTGTGTGTGTGTGTGTGTGGGTGTGTGTGTGGCGATGTTTCATTGTGGCTTCCATGCAGGGAAGCACAGCCAATGAAATGATGGCAATTACTCAACACACTTCTGTTGGCTAGGAGGAAGACAACTAACTCCTCTTTGGATGGATGGATGGATGGATGGATGGATGGATGGATGGATGGATGGATGGACGGATGGATGGATGGATGATGGATGGATGGACGGATGATGGATGGATAGAATGATAGATGATGGATGAATGATGGATGGATGGATGGATAGAATGATGGATGATGGATGGATGGACGGATGATGGATGGATAGAAGGATGGATGATAGAATGATAGATGGATGGATGAATGATGGATGGAAGGATGGATGAATGATGATGGGTGGAATGAGGGGTGAATGGATGGATGTCAGGAAGGAAGCATGAATGATAGAATGACTGAAGGATGGATGGATGGATGATGGGTGGAATGAGGGGTGAATGGATGGATGTCAGGAAGGAAGGATGGATGATAGAATGATGGATGGATGGATGGATGATGGGTGGAATGAGGGGTGAATGGATGGATGTCAGGAAGGAAGGATGGATGATAGAATGATGGATGGATGGATGGATGATGGGTGGAATGAGGGGTGAATGGATGGATGTCAGGAAGGAAGGATGGATGATAGAAGGATGGATGGATGGATGGTGGAATGAGGGGTAAATGGATGGATGAATGCAAAGGAGGATTGATTGATTGGATGATGGAGGAATGGAAGGATGGATGGATGATGGAATGAGGGGTGAATGGATGGATGTCAGGAAGGAAGGATGATGGCTAGAATGATGGAATGAAGGGTGGATGGAGAGATAGACTGATGGATGGATGATAAGAATCAGGATAGAATGGTGGATGGATGATGGAGGGATAGAAGGGTGGATGCATGCATGGCATGAAGGATGAAAGGCTGGATGAAAGGAAGGAAAGATGGATGGATGGATGGGTGAAAGGAATAAGGATGATCGGATAGAATGCTGATGATGGTGGGTGGATGGATGAATACATGGCTGGATGGAGGGATAGAATGATGGATGAATAGATGGCTGGATGGAGGGATAGAATGATGGATGAATAGATGGCTGGATGGAGGGATAGAATGATGGATGAATAGATGGCTGGATGGAGGGATAGAGTGATGGATGAATACATGGCTGGATGGAGGGATAGAATGATGGATGAATAGAAGGGTGGATGAGGGAGTGGTGGATGGATGGATGGATGATGGAAGGAATGGAGGTTGAATGAAAGGAAGGAAGGGTGGATGGATAGAATGATGGATGGTTGGATGGATGAAGAGTATAAACCAGTTCTTAGTGTTTGTGTTCACGTTGTTGTTTACGTTGGTGCTGTGTTCCAGGCTCATGCCTTTGTTGTTGTTGTTGGCGTTGGCGTTCTTGTTCCTGCTTACGTCTGCTGGTGTCTGCGTCCCTGGTCTACTTCACGTTCTTGTTCACGTTCTTGTTCACGTTCTTGTTCACGTTCTTGAACACGTCGTCATCCCGGCAACAAGTTCATTTTGAAGGAAATCCTCTCATGAGCAGCGAATGTTCGTCTCGGTGGAAACGCTGCCAGGAATGAAATTAATTGCAAGGACGGAAAAAACAACAACAAAAAACATCTGCTTGTCTTTCATTGATGTTGTTGTGATGGCGGCAGAACGCCGTCATCAGCTTCCGCTTAGGCGCTGAGATTTCACGCCGCACCGTCATCATTAAAGGGAATAAGGCGCTAATCCACAGGCATGAAATTACAATCTCCCTTTTCTTCCTCTTCCTGTCGTGACAACAACGCATGCGTTGGGTCGGCGTGAAGGGATTTACGTGTTGATGTTCTTTATCTCTCCAAAGACAACGTCCCAACGTGCTGTGTGCGCCAACGCCGAGACGCTTAGCATGCTACCGACAGGTTTCTCTTTTGACGCGTCCTTCCCAATATGCTTTTGACAAATGGAAAAATCCAAGATCATTTTCAGGAATGGCTGCCTCTATGCTTCATAAATGAGCATGTGACCTTAAGAGAGCTCGGGTTTCCTTTGCACTTTCTCATGCACTCCAGATCATTATTCAAGTTAAACAGTAAGGCATAGGAAATAGCAGCCTGTCTCCAATTATGGCCCCCTTCAAGTATACAATGAAAAGGCTACTAAAAGTATTTCCTTGTAAAGCGATAGTTCACATAGCTAACTTTCATACATCCAGCCTGTGTAGGATTTCCATTCATAAAAATAATAATCATTCAATTAACGTTAAAGAAACCCTTTTTTCACACATTTTCGTAACAAAGCGTGTTCATTTCTCCACAGTCAAGGATGTTAGAAAGTGCCTTGAAACACTGCCTGCACACTTAATAATGCTTGTATGGTGGCCACAGTTTGACCCTGGAACAGACAAATTGTGTGTTAGCACAAACGCGAGCGTGGGAATGCTGCTGGGTGGAACTCGTCCATTAACGCTGCTTTCTGGGGAGCAGGAAAGATGAGTGGTGAATGATTGGGCGCTGGCACCAGAACCCCCAGAATGGGCCAAAGCAGTAATTAAAGGACCCTCAGGACGTGCACTGCAAGTTTATTGATGCATATGAAGTCTGGAAAGACTAAACTGTTCTGCACGTGTCGGATGTTCTTTATCTGTCCCACAAGTCTTTTATTAGCACCGCGTAGTCGCTGCTTCCTCTCCTCTTTGTTTGTGCAAGCTCAAGAAAAATCAAACACGTGACTGCTGAGTCAGCTTTTTCAATCGGCACGTTCATGTTTTAGAGCAGGGGTGTCCAAGGTGCGGCCCCCAGCTGTTTTTCAATAGGCCCGCAGCACATTCTAAAAATATCATTTCAGCTGTAATCCAATGAGAAAAAGTCATCATTTAACAAGCATAATGTTGGATTAGAAGGAGAAAAGAAGAAATATTAAAGAAATAAAGAATTTAAGAGTTGTAGTATTATGAGAAACAAACCGAAAAATGAAATAACGTAATTTTTGTAAAATTAGGTTGCGGAAAAAGTTATAATGTGATGATAAAAATGTTGTATTCCAACAAGAAAAAAGTCACAATTTTATGAGAATAAACCTGTAATATTATGAGGAAAAATAATCACTTAGTAGCATAGAGTTGAAATATTCAATTATTATTATTATTATTATTATTATTATTATTGTTGTTGTTGTTGTTGTTATTATTTTAAGTTGTAATATTATGAGAAACAAAACAAAATAAAGTTATAATTTTTGGAAAATTAGGTTGGGGAAAAATTTAGAATACCGTGGGAATAAAGTCAAAATATTACAAGAATAAAATAAGTAAATAAATATTCAGAGAAAAAAGTCGTATTCTAACAAGAAAATAGTTGACATTTCATGAGTTTTTTTTTGTTTAAATCTATCAAACTTCTTATCATATCAAAGTGACCCTTGCCTTCTTTCACTTTTCAGTATGTGGTGGCCCTCGCTGTAAATAACGTTTGGACACCCCTGCGTTGGAGTATGACATCTCCTGCCCTGCCCTGATACATTTTTCCCCACAGGAAATTGTACAAATGGAAATAGTCTGTGCCAGGGTCAAGCTGCGGCCACCATTTAACTGTACTGGCCATGTTATCATTAAGTCATGTACAAGTGCAAAAAGAAGTGAACCACCGTTAATCACATTATTACTAACGATACCTAAAATATATATATATTAATATATACAGGACATACAAAGAAATATTTAATCAATATTAATATTGAAATACCTAATAATATAATATATATATATAAAAACAGATTTAGCTCACATGTCTTTCGTTTTTGCTTCAACAGTTTTTTTCTTGTTGGAAGTGTAAAAAGAAGTGAACAGCTTTTAATATGAATACATTCAACGATAACAGCGTGTAATACGTCATACCAGCGGTGACTCGAACCACAGATTTACCTCAACTTTTTGTTTTTCCCACCAATGTTTTCTTGTCATGCAAGTGTAAAAAGAAGTCAACCATTGTTCAAGTTAGTACTTAAAAACAACAAAAATGTATCGTGCGTCATACCAGCGATGATTCACGCCACAGATTTACCCCACGCAGCTTGCTTTTTTGTTTTTAGTGCAGCTTTTTTCTCTTGTCGTAAGTGTAAAAAGAAGTTAACAACTGTTAATACCAATACTTAAAAACCAGTAAAAAGAAGTGAGCGGCTGTTAATGTAATACACTGAATGAGCATGAACACGTGTGATGTGTCTTACCAGAGTTGATTCCAACCGCAGATTACCCAACAATGTTTACCCAACGCTGTCTTGTCATACAAGTGTAAAAAGAAGTTCAGCACTGTTTATATTAATACATAAAACACAATATACTTGTAACGTGTCATGTAATATGTCATTCGGACCGTGATTTGCCTCTTATGTGTGTGTTTTTTTCTTTTAACGTGATTTTTTTCTTGTTGGAAGTGTAACAAGACATGAACTCATGTCAATATTAATACATAACAAAATTTAATTTGGCATACCAGAGGTGATTTGCATTGTAGATTTGCCTAACCTATTTTTTAGCCAGTGCGTTGGTGCCATACAAGTGTAAAAAGAAGTTCACCACTGTTAATATGAATAAATAACAACAATCCAAGTGTGTAACGTGTCATACCAGAGATGATTGACATACCACACACGTCTTTCCATTTTCTTTTAACCTCATTGGTTTTGTTTGTTTGTCGTAAGTGTAAAAATAAGTGACCTGCTGGAATGGAAGCACAGTAACATCCGACTTCATGCGTTATGTCTTATTGTATTGTGTTTTCTTCCTTCAGTGTTTCCCGTGCATTCACTGATGGTGCTATACCTGGATCAGGGAATCCCAAACCCCGGAATGCTTGTTCGTCTTTCATTATTCCAAACTTCACCTTTGATTTGCTGGAAATGCAAATTCCGAGTTGACGCCCCCCCAAACACATCCTCCCTCCGGCTGCAGCTCGGCTGTAATTACGCTTGTAGCACCGCTGCTCCTAATCCTCCTTGATGTCAGGCCCGTCATTGTCTCGACATTTGTTAGCCCCCGACGCATCGCCGCTTTCGATGGAGCGTGCCGATAAAGTGCGTGCTGCCCTGCCGGGGAATGATCTGATAAAGTCAGCTGGAGATCAGCGCTGTAAATAAAAGCAGATTTATACACCGTACGGTATCGGCGTGAATCGTGTTGTTTCCTCTAAAGGTACAGTATCGAAATAGTGCCTTTATTTTTCTCATATTTTTCTGCCTTCATTTCGTTTCTTGAAAGTTTGTTTTCCATTGTCCTCCCTGAAATGTCGTCATGAGTCACTGCACCGTGTGGTGGGGGTTGTGTGTCATTGTGTGGGAGGGTTGTGTGTTTGGGGCTTGGTGCAGGGTGAGTCAGGTCAGGCTAATTTCCGTTGCCGTAACTTGCCTCTCCTTTCCGCCGCCATCCAGCATGTCTTTGAGGAATGTGCACCTTAACGCTTTCCTCCCTTTGTTTTCTTAATCCGCGGGAATGAACTTGACCCTGAGTCATACCGGAATAATTAACACTCGATTTTCCTCTTTCTTCCCCCCCACCCAGAAAGATGTGAAGAGCCTCGCGACGCTTGGACGGACAAGTTAGCCTGCAGTGGTGTCCATCCGTATTCCTTCCTTTGTGTCTTCTCCCTAAAAATGAAGGCTTCCTCACTTGAATCCATAATGGGATTGTTGATGCCTTTGCTAGCCTTGTGGCTCCTTGCGCCCCCCGCTGGCTGCGGCGCCCAGACATTCACTAGCTTCCACCCGGAGCGGCGGGACTGGTTCCTAAACCACCTGACCGTACACCAAACCACAGGAGCGGTGTACATCGGCGCTGTCAACCGCGTCTACAAGCTCTCGGGCAACCTGACCCTCCTGGTGTCCCACGACACGGGCCCCGAGGACGACAACAAGGCCTGCTACCCGCCCCTGATCGTGCAGCCCTGCTCTGAGCCCCTGGTGTCCACCAACAATGTCAACAAGCTGCTCCTCATCGACTACTCGCAGAACCGTTTGCTAGCGTGCGGCAGCCTCTACCAGGGCGTCTGCAAACTCCTCAGACTGGACGACCTGTTTATCTTAGTGGAGCCCTCGCACAAGAAAGAGCACTACCTCTCCAGCGTCAACCAAACTGGGACCATGTACGGGGTCATCGTGCCGTCGCAGGGCCAGGACGGCACCCTGTTTATTGGGACGGCGGTGGACGGTAAACAGGATTACTTCCCGACCATCTCCAGTCGAAAACTTCCTCGCGACCCTGAATCTTCCGCCATGCTCGACTACGAGTTGCACACAGACTTCGTGTCCTCGCTCATTAAGATACCGTCCGACACGCTAGCGCTGGTGTCCCACTTTGACATCTACTACGTGTACGGCTTCGCCAGCGGCAGCTTCGTCTACTTCCTGACCGTGCAGCCCGAGACGCCGGAAAACGGCATGTCGTCCAGTGGCTCGGCCAGCGACCTTTTCTACACCTCACGCATCGTCCGCCTCTGCAAGGACGACCGCAAGTTCCACTCCTACGTCTCGCTGCCCATCGGTTGTGTGAAGAACGGCGTGGAGTACCGCCTACTACAGGCAGCCTACCTGGGCAAGCCGGGCCGCTTCCTGGCCGCCTCGCTTCACATCAACGCCCAGGACGATGTGCTCTTCGCCGTCTTCTCAAAGGGACAGAAGCAGTTTCACCGGCCGCCCGACGACTCGGCGCTTTGCGCATTCACCATCCGCGACATCAACGCGCGCATCAAGGAGCGCCTGCAGTCGTGCTACCAGGGCGAAGGACACTTGGAGCTCAACTGGCTGCTTGGGAAGGACGTGCAGTGCACTAAAGCGGTGAGTTCCACCTGACAGAAACATGTGCTTTGATTGGTTGGAGGCTCAGCAGACTTTAGACCCCAGCTATGATTGGACAGTCTAGTCAGTAAACTACTGGAGTTCTAGAGGAGACCAGTTGGTCCTGGGGGTAAAAATGATTCTATTCACCTTGCAATACCAGTACAGGGGATCATTGGATTAAAAGAAGTTATAGAAGGACTAATCCTGGAAAAGTTTCCTACTATTAGCATTTAAACTTTTTTTTAAAGATATGTAGCGAAGCCTCATTAAAAAGTCAATCTTGCATAATAGGGAACCTATCAAAAAATGGAAATTTTGCTGTTGTGTTTATTAGTGCTGCTTCACACACTTCACACACCTTCTTCGTTCTTCACATCCTCGCGATCAATAGGAGAAGAGAGCAATGTTTAGGTCTGCTAGTTTTACAGTGTGAAGACAAGCAGGACGAAAATGTGAAACGGACCAAGATTACACATTTTATAACAGAGAAAGTGAAGAGCAGGGGTGTCCAAAGTGCGGCCCAGGGTCCCTTTGTGGCCCTCGGCTATCTTTTTATTGGCCCACAGCACATTCTAAAAATATAATTTAACAAGAAAACTCAGAAAAAAAAACAGAAAAATTGAAACATTAGTAATTTTACATTAGTAATTTTAAGACAATAAAATTTTAAGAAGTTGTAATCTAACGAGAAAAAATTGTAATTATTTTTTTTTTATTTTTTACAAATTACTGGAAGAAAAAGAAAGTTGGAAAATTAAATAAAAAATTAAAGAAATAAAAAAAATAATTTATTAAGCTCTATTTTAAAAAGAAAAAAGTCACCATTTTTTGAGAATAGACATGTAATATTATGAGAAAAAATAAATAATTAATAATAAATTTAAAAAATAAGAAAATTTACAAGAAGAACGTTGAAATAGTTGGAAATTTTGAAAAAAAACACAGCTGTGATTTTACAAGAATAAAGTCAAAATATTGAGAGAAAAAAGTTGTATTTTAAAGAGAACAAATGCTAAATTTTATGAGAATAAAGTCTTAATATCGTGAAGAAAAATAATGTCATTTTTGTAGCATAGAGTTGAAATATTAAAGAAAACGTGTTTTTTTTAAGTCGTAATATTATGACAAACAAACAAAACAAAATATTTTTTGGAATAATTAAATTGGGGAAAAATGTTCTAATATTATGGGAATAAAGTCATAAATACGAGAAAACAATTCAGTAAAAGAAAGTTGAAATTAGGGTCGCTCCAATCAGGGTTGGATGCTGCCGATTCCGATACTGATCATCCATGAGTGAAATGGTCTGATACCGATCACATAGATTAAATGTGCATTTTTTAATTTACTCTTGGATATATGATATCAAAAGGAATCATAAAATCACCTTGATTTAGACAAAAACATATTTGACTGCAATAGTGCGAGGCACAGGTGGTAGACATTTGTGATCGGCCTTGAAAGGCATTTATCAGCATATGCTAATCACGTACTTTTTCACGGAAATCAGCAGATTTTGATCGGTGGGTGATCGATTAAAGCATCCCTGGTTGAAATGGTTGGAAAATTAAAAAAAAAAAAAAACAGAAATGGAAAAAAGAGGTCTAATTTTACGAGAATAAAGTCAAAATATTAAGAGGGAAAAAAGGTTTGCATTTTAACAAGAAAAAAAGTCTCAATTTTAAGAGAATAAGCTTGTAATATTCTGAAAAAATTTGTGTCATTTTAGTGGCATAGAGTTGAAATAGTAAAGAAAAAGTTGTAATGTTATGAGAAAAATTGTAATATTTGGAAAATGAGGTTGGGAAAAATATATATTATAATATTATGTGAATAAATATTATGTGATAATATTACGTGAATAAAGTCATAATATTATCAAAAGAAAATGTATGCATATTTTTTTAAGAAGAAAGTTGAAATAGTTGGCAAATTAAAAAAAAAAAAACACCAGCAAAAATGGGAAAAAAGAGCAAATATACAGTATCTAACTTCTTAGCAAATGTACATGTGTAGCTTTACAAAATATCAAAATGCGTCCTTTCATTTTTCACGAAGTGGCCCTCAGTGCAAAAAGTTTGCACACCGCTGCAGTAGTGGCTACTTTTGCTGCTGTGGTAGCGCTCATTCCTCAGGTGGAAATCCGAGCAATTATCTCGTGAAACAAGGCCACTGATGTGCTGCAAGTCTCTTGGTTTTGCTTCATTCCCCAGGAGGCCGCGGTTGCTTGTTCGCTAATAGATATTTAACCATGTTTTCATGACTTTTCATGTGCCTTGTACAAAGCTTAGGTCCACATGTATCCCGAGGCTGACCTCTGATCAGCTTCCTTTGTTGCCTACAATTGACTACTTTTATGAAAATCACTGACTTCCTAATTAGCGGCACGTCCGAGGTTATTATCCTGAGAGAGGGAGGAGTTCATCTCCGCTGATGGGTTCTTTGTCTCGGAGGTGCGAGGAGAGGTTAGAGGAAGGGCGACGATGATGATGATGATGATTAGGAGGAAGAAGAAGAAGCTGCTGCGGTGACAGTGTCGTGACAAACGAGTGCCTGTTTTTCCCAGCTTCCCCGCAGAATCCCCAAATCATGGCAGCGTGCGCTGACGGCTGCCGGGCTGCACCGCCCACGACATTCCGGCACGCGTAGCGTGGCTCAGCTGTCACATGACACGGACCAGGAAGAAAATGAGACGTTATAAAATAACATCCTTAAGACCGTGTTGTCGCGGCCCGTAAATCCATCCCATAGTATGGATTATGCAGATCAATGGATGAGAACGTCTGGAAGCTTACACAAATTCAACAAGAGGACGGCGGACGCGCTTACAATGTCGGCTCAACGCTAAATCCCCGAGTCAAATGGCGCAGAGGCATTGGGAGATAACACCATACATCATTTATGCTTCAAGACTAAAAAGCTCTTTTATCCTATTGCTGTTCTGGAAAAAGGTGTTATGGAATATTAAGTAACTGTACTCAAACGCAGCTTGACAGTGAGAGAGGAGTGCTCATTAGTTTATTGTACCTTTCCCGTTTTGGGGGGTCCCTGAACCCCCCAAAATGATTGATGCACGATATAAATACAGTGCAACTTCATTTCCTGGCGTGACTCCTGATGATCATGATGCACGTTTGTAAGGAGACAGAGACGGGACACTTTTTTTCTTTTTATTGCACACATGACTTTTTTCACTGTGTAACAGGTACACGCTTCTGCCTTTCATGGCAGAGGGCATGGGTTTGATTCCCAGCCAGGGTTGCGTCAGGATGGGCAACTGGCGTAAAAGCCTAGCCACAGCCAATCACACGATTTTCTCGCTGTGGTGAACCTTGGAAAAAGTGAAAAAGTCCAAACATGCACCAATTAGAGGGATGCTGCCTTTGTGTTAAAACATCCAGCACAAACAAGACGCTGAATAATGTCACCTAACTATCTGATTGTGGGACGGTGTGTTGACTGGGTTCTGTATGAAAGGCATCTGCTGTTACGACTTTGATGCGCCAAATTTGTGGGAAGCTTTGAAACCAAAGCCGGTGAATTGCGGCGTCTGTCGACTTCAAAACCCAATTCCATGTCGGTGCGTGTTGTACAGAACAGTGGTGCAGAAAAAAGGCAGCTTTTGCTCACAAATGAGATCCTTTTTTCGCAATTTGTTTCAAATGTGATGAAGTGAAATCACTGGCAGGTCATAGAAAAACAGAGTTCTGATACAACTGGTGCCAGTTATACAGAACAAATAGAGGAAAAACGTATTCAGTAAGATTCCCATGATACATTTCTGATGCTTCCTCTGTAGCTGTGAAATATCCGGGTTGACGCTGTGGCGTCGGAGCCAGTTATACAGAACATTGATGTGGAAAATAGTTGTGTTTTTACAGGCAGGTAAGAATCCTCTTCGGCACTTTAACTATGATGACATGAAATCCTTAGCTATCATTTGTACACGTAAAAAAAAACAAAAAAACATGGTGTCTCGCCTCTGTTACCACTCTGATACTACTTGATACTACTAAATGACCATGTCGACTTTGTCTCCCTATTGCTGGGTCTCAACTCGTGACCCAAAGGCAGTTCTGGTGAGCAGACTGGGGGGGCAAGCATGAGCTACGGCCACATACACACTGAACAACCGGATGTGACGTCTCATGAAACTCAGCAACTCCGTGTTTTTGCCGATTACATCCCTGCTTTTTGTGTTGAGACACCCATAAATTGACCATTTTTGACACAAGGCTCACTCCTAACGCTCCTGCTAGCTTGACATTGACATTGTCCTCTGATTTTGATAACATTTGCAATAAAAATACTGCGATTGGCTGGCGACCAGTCCAGGGTGTACCCCACCTCTCTCTCAAAGTCAGCTGGGATAGGCTCCAGCATACCCCTGCAATGCTAGTGAGGACAAGCAGCAAAAATAAAGGTTAGTTGTATTTCTAAAATTAGATCAGTTTTGGGGCGGTACCCCCCACAGGGGAACTTAAGAGGTAGGGGGCGCCGTACTAATTTCTTCAAGGTTGGCAAATCTTTTAGTGTCTTTATTCATAGTGCCAGCAACTCATACAGTGGTTTGTACAGATGCGTAAATAAATACTACAAGTTCTCAATAGTATTTCAAATTGGGATGAGGGGCATGAAAAAAATGTTGTCCCAAAATCTGCAAATTTGCAGGGTTGCGAATGCTGAATCACGGCTTTCCGAGGATCAGTTGCAGAAGATTCATACAACAAAAATGCCAGCTTTACAGTCAGACAAGACACGTTTTTGGCAGTTTCTTGCCTCTGTTGCAGCTCTCATATGATCTCAGATGTTGGAAAATGGTGCCCCATTCTGCTTCGGTGCCTGTTATACACAACAGCCATACAGGAGTTAAAAAGGCAGAAAAAGATGTTTTTTTCGGGCAATTTTTTGCAGTTTGTGTCAAAAATGATGAAGTGAAATCAATGACCGCGATTTGGTCAACCCGCTACTTCTGTTACGGCTCTGATGCTACTCCAGAAGCAGTAAAACTGCCGGGGAAACGCCATCCCTCCATACCGTTGCTGTTCTGTTAACTCAGACGCAATATTTGACATAAAACAGCTCAATTTCGAGTGCTTTGTGGTTAAGTAAGCAGTCGTTTATCGTTGTCATCAACAATAAATAAAAAAAGTCTTGTGAAGGCATCTGTCCTCCGGTCCACCGCTGACAGTCGGCAAGGCAAATGTAATTCTCCCCCCTCCTGCTGATCATCCAGTTGGGAAATGAAGCCGGGGGGATTCGCACGCAGAGGCCAATCAAAGATTTATCCTCCGGGTCGTCCGGCTTTGTGCCATCTGGAGAGTCAGTCGCTGCATCTCCAGAGACGAGAGGGGAGTCGGTATCAGGGCAGCCTTCACGCCTGCGCCCGCTATCATGCTGCCAATTAAGGGATGGATAACTCGGAGGACGGATATCCCCTCACATCTCAACTCAATTCCGCTTTCCATTCCCAATGAAGGACTTTTTTATTTAATGAGATTATTGGAATGTGGAATAAATGTTCGACTTTGATGAGGAGTTATGTCCTATTTTTAACCCCAAAGATAATAGTTTTGCGCAGCCTGAGTGAGATGTGAGATAAATCGGGGGGGTTCTCAACCACAGTCCGCCGGGATTGGCCTCCAAGTGTGCGTCGTCTAAACAGTCTCCATGTAATCACAACCAAATGGTCTGCAGCGGCGATGAAACATAAAGCCTGTTGCTATTGGTTACGTGTAAACCCCCCCACAACCCCCACCCTCCCCAAACAGCCGCCAGAGTTTCCCTCAGATTCACTCAGCGGGCTTTAAATATTTACATCGAGAGACCGTCTTGTTTTATAATCAACCTCGGAGCGCTAATGTGACAACGCAGGGACGAGGGCGTGAGAGCCCACAAGGGCGATTTTTCGACTTCAGCTAAACTGTTTTTTTACACTACAAATCCCCCCCCCCCCGTCCCTCCCCTCCCCTCACTAATTTCCCTCAGCGTACCTTGTCCCAGACGCAGATGGACGGATGATGGGATCGACAGAATGAGCGTTTAACGTTTGGCAAAGACAAGTATAAACAATCTCACAGTCATTTTAGCAAAAGAAAAACACAATGTTTGTCCTTGAAGGAAAAGAAGACTTTGAGCATCTTTGACCAGCGTTTTTGCAGCAGATGCCTAAAAACAGCTGGTGTGTCTGTTGTATAGAGGATATTTGCTTTGTCTAGCATTCGGGCAGTAGGTCCTTAAAAACAGCAGGCCGTTGACTAGTGTTTTTTGCATGAGGTCCTGAAAAAAATGAGTCCTTCTGTCAATAAAAGCTCTTTGACTAACCGCACATGCCTAAAAATAGCAGGGTGTTTTTGTTATATAAAGAATCTTTGTCTCACCTTTCTGCAGTAAGTGCTTAAAAACAGCAGGGCACTGTTGTCATAACTCTTTATGACAACAGTTGACTAGGTTCTTTGCAGCAGATGCCTAAAAACAGCAGAGACTGTCATGAGGATCTTTGACTAGTGTTTTTTGCACAAGGTCCTAAAAAACAGCAAAGTGCTTCTTTACAAGCAGGGCGTCCTTCATATAGTGGATCTTTGCCTGGCCTTTCTGCAGTATGTTCTTAAAAACAGCAGAACGCTCCTGTCATATGAAGGATCTTTGGCTAGCATTTTGTGTAAGGTCCATAAAAACAGCAAACACAAAGTGTCATAAAGGATCTTTGACTGTTGTTTGTTGCACTAGGTACTTAAAAACAGCAGTGTGCTCGTGTCATAAAAAAATCTTTGACTAGCCCTATTTTTGCAATAGGCCTTAATAACAACAGAGTCCTCCTGTCAATAGAGGATCTTTGACTAGTGTTTTTGGAACAGATTCCCCTCTTGTCATAGAGCACCTGTGACTAGATTTTTTGTAGCAGATTCTTAAAAACAGCAGAAAGCTTCTATCATCATTTTTTGCACTAGGTCCATAAAAACAGCATAGTGCTTCTGTCACATAGAGGATCTTTGTTTGGTCTTTTTGCCATTGGTCCTTAAAAACAGCAGGACATTTTTGTCATAAAGCACCTTTGACTAGGGTCTTCAAAACAGCAGTTGTGAGGATCCTCGACTCGTGTTTTTTGCAGTAGGTCCTTAAAAACAGCAAAGTGCTTCTGTCACATAGAGGATCTTTTACTGGTGTTTCTTGCACTAGGTCCTTAAAAACAGCAGCATGCTGTCACATAGAAAATCTTTGATTTGCATTCTTGCAGGAGGGCCTTAACAGCAGAGACTTCCTGTCAATAGAGGATCTGTGACTAGTGTTTTTGGAGTGGATTCTAAAACAGCAGGACACTCTTGTCATACAGCACCTTTGACTACATGTTTTTGCAGCAGATTTTGAAAAATAGAAGCCAGCTTTTATCATCAGGATCTTTGACTAGTGTTTTTTGCACTAGGTCCTTAAAAACAGCGGAGCGCTCCTGTCATGCTGAGTGACATTCTAGATTTTTGACATACGGCATCTGACAAAAAATGC
Organism: Dunckerocampus dactyliophorus; assembly: GCF_027744805.1. Lineage (NCBI taxonomy): Eukaryota > Metazoa > Chordata > Actinopteri > Syngnathiformes > Syngnathidae > Dunckerocampus > Dunckerocampus dactyliophorus. The sequence goes on from NC_072819.1 coordinate 5,220,903, forward strand.
GTACGGCCCTCACCTTTCAGCAAGCATTTTATGATATCCGAATGAACCGCAGCTCCCCCGAGTTCCGGCAGCACTCGAGCATCCGCCACCATGCTTGTCTGTACTGTAGGCAAGACACAATTACTTAGATCTATACTGCTGTACGGCATCTACGCTAAAGTGTGTCCATGTTTACTTTTTATATATTTGGATGTTTCTGCAGCATCCTTTCTGTGACAGTCCACTCTAGGAGACTCCCTTCATGCTTTTTATGCTTTTCGCGTGTGTAAATGTCACCGGGCCTCATCTTATGCTCTCCAAGAAGCGTCTGTGTCCCTTCAGAGGTTCTATGACAGTCCGAGGTAACGAGGCACGGCGAGAGCGAGGTGGCGTCCAGTCAGGCGTAGACCGAAAGACAAAACGTTTGTCCAGCCAAGGACGCTCCGTCGCCTCCCCCTCTCGGCTCCTCTGACATCTCCCGTTACCCTCCCTTCTCGCCGAGCTGTCGTCTTTTATATCGTCTCTCCTCTCGGGCTGTCTTCGCTTGGGAGCGTTTGAGTCTCGTGCGTGTGTGGAGTCAAAAGGTGAGCCGGCTTCGATCTGACTGGTCTTGTGGTTTTCTCTCAATGTGCATGCAGCCCGTGCCCATCGACGACTCCTTCTGCGGCCTAGACATCAACCAGCCTCTTGGCGGCTCCCAGCTGGTGACCGGGCTCACCCTCTACACCGAGACCCGCGACCGCATGACCTCCGTCATCTCCTACGTCTACAATGGATACTGCGTGGCCTTTGTGGGCACCAAGAGTGGACGTCTGAAGAAGGTCAGTGCTTTGAGTTTCATTCCTGCGGTGGCTGGTTTGTGTCGTGATGTCCTACAATCTGTGGACGATGTGGGATATGGTACCGTTCACATTTGTGGTAGAACTGCAGTGGCTTCAAGTGGGCGGGGCGGTCTGAGACTGGTCGACAGATCAATGGCTGCTTAACTGCAACGGTTTCCCAACAAAATTAAAAACTGGTAAAAATTTGTAGCGATCAAACGTTCAAGCGATCAAAGCTTTATCGTAAAACCGGGACAACATTCGTTCAGTTTTCAAATTTACAATAATAAACATAATTAGTGATACACACTTGGTGTTGTCACACGGTTAGCTTCTGAGAGTAAGCTTAGCATTGAACATTTGTAAGAAGGTTACATTTTTTTCTATAAGGAAACACAGCAAAAGGAGTAATCGATTGACAGCAATAGAAATGTTTTGCACCTACGCTCATCAACGTGCTGGCATTTTTTCAGCAAATTTGAACAATATCGTGATCATTTCGTTCACAGAAATCGTTATAATGTGAAATGTTCATACCGTTTCATCTCTAGCAATGTGTATGAAAGTGCCGTCGTTATGGAACATGGCTCGTGCCATCACTTCATAACCCAGCACTGCGTTACTTGGCAACTTTCCTGACTTTTTCAATCATTTGGCTCAGTTTGTTGAGTTTATTTATCCAGCTGAAGTTGGTGGGTAGAGTTAAGTATTGCGATCATTGGTGATATGCAGTGCTTTGACCGTTGGCAGGTTGGGGTTGGATGGTCCAAAAAGACATGAAGTAAGACGTAAATTGTAAATCAAAATTTTTGACATACAGTATTCCCTTTTGTACAAAAGTTGAATTTCCTTTTTCTAGTCACACAACGTTTCACAGAAGTCTGGGCTATAGTTTTTTGACTAATATTTCTTATTAACTGGCGAATAGAAATAATGGCGGTCAAATATTAATATTATTATCATTGAAATTAGCTGAGAAAATGCCCAAATTTTCACCTTTGTCTGATTTTGGCGAAAAAATATCTTAATCCCCGTTAATTGATTTGCCTTGTCACTTTACATGATCGGACATTAACTGTAAAGCACTGTAACACACATGCACTTCTGACCTTGTAAGTCCGTTCATTTGTTCGCTTGTTTGTCCATCCATTCGTTCGCCTGTTTGTTTTAGCTTGTTCTGCCGTTCATTCATTTATTTGTTTGTTCATCCGTTCATCTTTTAGTCCATTTGTCAGTTCGCTTTAGTCCGTTCACTCCTTCGTCCATCTGTCCATCCATTTGTCTGTCAGTCCGTTCATTTGTTTGTGCATTTGTGCGTCTGTCCATCCATTTGTCTGTTTGTTTTAGTCTGTTTGTCCTTTCATTTGTTCGTCCATCTGTCCATCAGTTCTTCTATTAGTCTGTTCATCCATTTGTTTGGTCATCCATTTGTGCGTCCATTCGTCTATTTGTTCGTCCATCCGTTCATTTGTTCGTACATTTGTGCGTCCATCATCCATCCGTTTGATTTAGTCCGTTAGTCCATTCATTCGTTCATTTGTTCGTACATCTATCCATCCATTCTTCTGTTATGGCTTTCGTCCGTACATTTGTCCGTCCATCGGTGCATTCGTCCATCCATATGTCTGTTTTTGTTTGTTCGTCAGTTCACTTGTTCGTCCATCCATTTGTTTGTTTGTTCGTCTATTTGTGCGTCTACCCATCCGTCCAGCCGTTTGTTTTATCCATCCATTCGTCCATCCATCCGTTCGCCATTCATCTATTTGTTTTATTCCGTTCCTCCGTTCATTCGTTCGTTTGTTCATCCGTTCGCCCATTCACCCTTCCGTCCATCCAGCCGTTTGTTTGTTCGTGTGTTTGCTGATACATTTGTTTGTTGTGCGGTTGCTTTGTGCTGTGGTCTGTAGGCAGAACTCTTAACTGTAAACCCGGTAAATACGATGATTACATGGATTGAAGCGATATGATAACCGTCTGAAATGAAAGCATTAAACCACGTATCGTTTCGTCACCACTAAGTAACCTTGCACTATGTTTTGCTGCAGTATGTGCACCGTCCCTCCTTCACAGATCAAGATTTAGTCTTCCAGAACCGTAATCTGTTGTTGCAAACTGGACTTCACGGCTCACGGTTACATATCTCCTTGGTTTTTAATGGCGGCGTGTCAGCACACGGGAGAGGTGTCGCGCTGATGGCAGGTTCATGGTGGTGGTCATTTCTACTTACTTGTTAAGTGAGCTCCTGTGCCGCCGTGTTGAATAACCCCCTATGGCCCATTAATTTTAATGGGCACCTTTCCGCCTGAGGCCCATCCAGACTTGTCCTCGGACACTAAATCCCCCGCGTCACCGAGTGTAAATGGCTGCCGGCCAGTCCATAATGATGACTTTGTCGCCCAGGCCACGGGAATATTGGGAATATTAGATGCTTCTGCGAGCTTGCGGGGTGTGAGGGAGCGTGTATGCTTCAGCAGAATAGAAGTACAAAATAAAAATACAGTACAAGTTCTTGATCAGCTGCTGACTTATATCAGATCTACTGTAGGTGTGACATTACTAGCTTTTCATCCTGAAATCCAAAAAATGCTAAGTCCTGTCATATGTAGTCCTGTCATATAGAGGATCTTTGGCTAGTGTTTTTGCAGTAGGTCCTTAAAAACAGCAGAGAGCGTCTGTCATATACAGTAGATGAGCTTTGACTAGTGTTTCTTTAAGTGGTCCTCAAAAACAGCCAAGCACTTACATAGAGGATCTTTGACTAATGTTTTTGCATTACGTCCTTAAAAAGACCAAAGCACTCCTGTTATATACTGTAGGTGATCTTTGACTTGCATTTCTTTTGCAAGTGGTCCTCAAAAACAGTCAAGCAATACTGTCATATACGTAGATGATCTAGATGACTGGCGTTTTTTTTTTTGTGTTTTTTTTTCTGGAAGTGGTCCTAGGAAAAAACTGCAGAACACTCCTGTCATATTGAGGATCTTTGATTGTCTTTCTTATAGTCGATCCTGAAAAACAGCAGAGCTCCTGTCACATAGAGGATCTTTGACTAGCGTTTGTGCAGTTGGTCCTTACAAACAGCAGAGAGCTCCTGTCGTATAGAGGATCTTTGACTAGTGTTTTTGCAGTCTGTGCTTGGAGACAGTATCGTGCTCCTGTCATAGACAGTAGATGATCTTTCCCTGGCATTTTTACAGTCGCCCCTGAAAAGGAGCAGAAAGCTCCTGTTATAGAGGATCTTTGACTAATGTTTTTTTTTCCCAGTAAATGGTCCTTAAAAAAACAGCACACGCCTGCCACATAGATGATCTTTGAATAGTGTTTATGCAGTAGGTCCTAAAAACAGCAGAGTACTTCTGTTATATGGATATGGATCTGTGAGTTGCATTTGTGCCGTAGGTCCGTAAAAAAAACAACAATGTGCTCCGGTTATATAGAGGATCTTTGACAAACGTAAACATTCTGCTTGGGTTTAAATGCATGACTTTATTCATGAGCATTTTCTCCATCTGGAAGCGCCGCGGTGTGCTTTTAGAAACAGAAACATCAGAAATAAAACATCAGGATGTTTAGTCGACCGGAGTGGTTTGATAGCCCCTCGTTTGGCCCCTCCTCCCCCATGTTGATTGACAGCAGCAGTGTGTGACAGCTGTGCCCTCCACCTCACAACAGCTGCGGAGAAAACAAAAGACAGCCACTAAAGTTTTTTTATTTTTTATTTTTTGGACACCTGTTCTTCAGGAAAGTTCTTTCAAGCCCGCCACTGCCGCTGCTGCACAAATAGTCCCTTCCCGAGTTATTTTGGTCTCCGTCACATTCATAATTGAATCAATACATCTCGCGGCGGAGAGGGAGAATATTCTTGGGATGCATTCTGCTGTTTGTGCCGCTGAATTATTTACATCCACTTCTTCATACGTGCTTAAATGAGATGAGACACAAAGGGGAGGCTTTCTCTCCTCTCTCATTGTCTGCCTCACCTGCCCCGAGTCCTCCTGAGGACGCCATTGCTTGAGGAGGCCACGCGAAGCAGCCCGGCCTGCTGTTGCTGCAATCGGCGTAGCGACCGAGGCAGCGCTCAGGGGCGTGACTGTCACCACAGTAACGCCAACACGGCAAGGAATTAAGCAGAGGAAGTGTTTCTGCACGCTCCAGTAGTTAAGCAGGAAATGATTTTTTTTTTCTTCCCCATTTTGGCGTTAATCTCAACAAACAGTAGCCATCATTCTATTTTCCCCCGTAGGAATGAATGGAAATGGAACTGATTGGTTCCAAAGTCAAACTGTGACCATCATAAAAGCCTTTAGTCATTTTATCACTTTGCAAGTGTAATAAGAAGTTAACCACCGTATAATAAATGATGATTTTGCTGGATGTTGATGGCAATGGGGTAAGTGTGAGCGTTAGAGCACCCTTTCTTGGGAGGAGAGTCTCTTCACTTGAAGACTAAACATAGCTGACTTTGGGGTACCATTCCTGTTGTTGTCGCTGTAGCCATATTGTACTTAGCAGCCACCGGCGCCCGTCTGTGGTGGCCTCATGATGGAAAAGCAATAAAGACAAAAATAATACAATTTTCTGTGGAAATTTTAGTTGTTTGTCCAAACTGCACTGTCGTTCAGGTTGTGCTTCCCCTGTAATTGCGTATTGCGTCCAGAGTCCAAAATGGATGATGGAAGGCCCCAAAATGGCGTCAATCACCAGGGGTTTGGTGTTTTTGAATGATCGACATCCTCAAAATCTTAAAATTCTGACTTTATTCTTTATCCCCATTTCTGCAGGTTTTTTATTTGTAATATTATGACTTTTCTCCAACCTAATTTTCCAAAAATGACAAATTTAATTTGTTTGTTTGTTTCTCATAATATCATGACTTTAAAAATAACATACTTTTTCTTGCATGTTTCAACCCTACGCTACTAAACTGACATTATTTTTCCTCATATTACACGTTTCTTCTCGTAAAATTGTGACTTTTCTTCTACAATATGATTTTCTTTCTTTCTTCAAATTTCCTTCTCGTAAATACGACTGTATTCCCATAATAGTTTGAATTTGTTTTAATTTTTTTCAACTTTTTCCGCAACCTAATTTAACTAAAAAAAAACATAATTTCTTCTTTTATATTTCAACTTCACGCTACAAAATGATGTTAATTTTCCTCATAATATTATTCTTGCCTTTTTCTTATTAGATTACAACTTCTATTTCTTGGTATGTAGACTTTATTCCTGTAAAATTACTGCTCACTTTTCCATTTTTGCTGTTGTTGTTGTTTTGTCTTCTTGTTAAATTCTATTTTCAGAATCAAATGGCTCCTGGGCTGCACTTTGGACACCCCTGGACGAGCGCATCCGATTTTTTTTTGTGCGCCGAACACAGGTCACTGTTTTATTCGGATGGTGTTTAAATTTTGTGTGTTTTCAACAGTCAACACTTGACAAAAATGGTATCTTTTGCTTTAGTTTTCAAAAAGGTTAAGACATTGTGTTGAAGAGTGTTTATGCTACATGTACAGTACGATACCATGGGGATGTATTGTGGTCATCTACCATATTATTATATATTGAAATAATTTTGTGCGTTTGCGAGTGTGTTGAATTCTTGCACGTCCGTGCAAATGCGCTCGCGAAGAAGGACTTAGCGAGCATTTGCATGCCTACAATTAGCTGCAGCAAAGGCAAAGCATTACCTTGGGAATAACGACTCACTCTTTTGTTTTCTGTGTTGGAAACATGTGCACGTGTATCACGGGGAAGGGGTGGGTGACACCCCCTCCCCACTCCCTCAGGTGGAGCTCTGCAGCGGGATGATAAGCCGCTATGCTGCCGGCATCCTCCAGAAGCTTGTAGGGTGAAAAGATGTCGATGCTTTGCTGCTGATACACGGAAAAAGTCGAGGTTCGGAGTGGAAGGAAGGCGATATTCCGCGGGTAGGAGCGAAGCAAAGGAGGAAAACACCATCGAAATTCAGCGCCTCCACCACGAGCGCAACAGCAACCGAGGCTGCCGGTAATTGGCTTCCTTCCCAAAGAAGCCCCTCCACTCCCCTGCACGCTTACTCGCTCAATCCTCCACCTTCCTCCCAGCAGACCAGCCTCTTCCTGCACTTCTTCAGCACGGAAAGCTTTTTTTTTTTGTGCAGGGGATTGATTAAGGTTGAGGGGTTAAGGCGGTGCTCGAGGAGGCGGGGGCGAAAGGACCATTTAGAATTAAAGTGACACCAGCATAAGTACTCAAGATTCAGTACCGCTGTCTTTTTTTTCGGACTCTGTGAAAACAAAAACGGAATATAAGTCGGTAAAGGTTAAGCCAATTAAGGTGAAAGAAGGAGGAAAAGGCGCCCCTTCATCGTAGCGATGTTTTAAAAACGCTTCCATCTACAGCCCCTCCCTCGCCCAGCGACCATGTTGATTCCTTTTTAATCATAAAGAACACGCAGTTTTATTGATCCCTCGTTCAACTTTTAATGAGGTTATGTTGCGTGAGGGCGCTTTATGTCAAAGCAATGGAGGCGGAATGGATTTTTACGACTACTCGTAAGGAGCACGGTCGCTTCAGGGCCCCTGCTAGCCCGCCCACTAAGCGGGCTGCCGCTCAAATCCAAACAGGAAGTAAACAGGAAGTTTGGTGCATGATCAGGTTTGGTTAAAACCAGAGCAAAGCTTTTGGCAATACTGCACAGTACATGACGAAAGTGACTGGAGTGAGGGTCCCCCCTGCCTGGTGAAATTAGCATGTCAATATGCGTACATGCTCATATTTCTCGACAAGAATCAGAAGGCCGGGCTTTATCTGGATAACGTTGGCTTGTGTATTTTCAGCTTTGAAAAGGTTTAGCTCGGATCCGCAGGTTCCCTTTTGTTTAGAAAGGCAGTTGATTTTTAAACTGCTAAGACGAGTACGTTTGTTTGTGGACGTAAGAATGAGTTATGGAATTATAAATACAGGCTGGTTGAAAGTGACTGGAGTGAGGTTCCCCTGGCTGATGAAACTAGCGTGTGGTCTTTATTTGGAAATTTGACTTGTGTGTTGAACTCGAAACCTCGGGGCTCCCTTTTCCTGAAAATGTATTTGTTGTAATTGTGGAGTCATACGCAGGTAAAATACAGATTCATGAGAAATAAATGGAGTGAGGTTCCCCTGAATGGTGAAATTAGCGTGTGGATATGTCTCCAGAACTGCAGCATGTTGACATATTTCTGGAAGAAAGAGAATCAGTAAGCTGGATATTATTTGGATAAACATGTGTAATTGAAACCTGAAAAGGTTTAGCTTGGAACCTCAAGCTCTGGGGCTGCATGCTCCCACTTTTTCCGCTTTTTTTGATCATGGAGTTTGTATTTACTCACAAATAAAACAGTTGTCATGTAATTCTCTGACTTAAGAATGAAGTGTGGAAATGTATACAGGTGAATACAGACTGGTGGGAAGTGAATGGAGTGAGGTTCCCCTGAATGGTGGAATTAGCATGTAGATATGTCTGCAAAACAGCAACATGTTGACATATTTCTCAAAGAGAATGACTAAACCAGAATTTACTTGGATAAACTTGTGTTATGTATTTATTTTCTGAAGAGGCTTAGCTTGGAACCTCAGTCTCATTACATATTGTTCATTTTTCTTGATGAGACTCAGTAAGCTGAACGTGTTGGCATATTTCTCAACAAAATGTGATGATTTTCCCGATCCCTGTCAGGGAAATAGCACGGAACGCCCGTGGCTAGTCTCCAGCACGCGGTGATGCGTGTGGGAGTACATTCCCAAGGTAGAACGTGTTGTGTGGCGCTGATTGATTGCGGAGGCCAGAAGGTGTTCACCTCAGCAGAAAGCCGCAGAGAGCGATCAATACAACACACCGTGGCACACTTTCTTCAGCGCACAGCGACGCTGCATCACAAGACGCTCCAGCGAGTTTTTCGTCTGAACGTCATATTTAAATTCACTGCTCGCATTGATGCATCTGCAGAGATATCACCCGGAGACCGAGAGCGCCAACTCCAACGCTCGGATTAGCCGACGTGCTGCTCCGCTCCAATAACAGCCAAGGATTGCATCATGCAAATTGTGCACACGGGGCAGACATGTCCCATGCAGCGGCCGACACTGGCGGGGACGACACGAAGAAGGAGGAGACGAGCTGCTGGGAGCACTTCCTTTGATATGGATGGGGACGCGTGGTGGTGGGAGGGGGAGGCGGGCTGCACCGCAAAGACGTGGAGGCAAAAGATGAATGACAGCGTTAAAGGAAGCACGGCACAGCCGCATGGTGGCCCCCCCCGTCTAGACCACGACAAACAACCTCAAGCACTCCTGTCAAATATACAGGATGTTTGACTTGTGTTTTTGGGGCTTTTTTTCCGGTGGGTCCTCAAAAACTGTAGAGCAGTCCTGCCACATAGAAGATCATTGACGAGCGTTTTTGCAGTAAATTCCTAAAAACAGCAGAGCACTCCGGTTAAATAGAGGATCTTTGACAAGCAAGTTGTTTGCGGTAGGTCCCTAAACAGCAGACAGTTCCTGTCATGGCGATCATCCTTGACTAGCATTTATTGCAGCAGATTCCTAAAAGCAGCAGAGCACTCCTGTCGTAGAGAGGATCTTTGACTCAAGATTTTTTCAGGTGATTCTTAAAAACAGCAGAGCATTCTGTCAAATATAGGATTTTTGACGAGTGTTTTTACTCCAACTCCTTAAAAACAGTCCGTCATACAGAGGACAGAGGATCTTTGACTGGCGTTTGTTTTTTGTTGCTCCTTACAAACAGCAAAAGGTTCTGTCAAATACAGGATCTTTGACTCTATTTCTTTTATTTTTACGTCGGCCCTTAAAACAACAGCAGATCGGTCCTGACACACAGATGATCTTTGACTCAGGTTTTTTTTCAGTTGAGCCTTAAAAACAGCAGAGCATTCTGTCAAATAGAGGATCTTTGAGTAGATTTTTTTTAAAAGTAGATCCTTAAAACACAGCAGAGCGCTCCTGTCACATAAAGGATCTTTGACGTGTGGTTTTGCAGCAGTCCTGAAAAACAGCAGCATGCTCCTATCTAGAGGATCTTTGAGTGGAGTTTTTTTTTTCTTGTTGGTCCTTAAATACAGCATAGCGTTCTGTCAAATAGAGGATCTTTGACTGGCATTTTTTTAGGTAGGTCCTAAAACAGCAGAGCTCTCCTGTCATATAAAGGATCTTTGACGAGAGCTTTTTTGTTCAGTTGATCCTTAAAAACACCAGCACGCTCCTGTCGCTGGATCTTTGACTGGCATTAATTTTATTTTGTTTTAGGGTTAGCATCTTGTCAAATATAGTCATAGTATTCTGTCAGATAGAGGATCTCTGAGTAGCATATTTTTAAGTAGGTCCTTAAACACAGCTGTGTGCTCTTGTCATATATAGGATCTTTGACTAGCCTTTTTTGCAGTTTGTTCCTAAAAACAGCAGAACACTCTTGTTATATAGAGGATTTTTGACTCACATTTATTGACTTGCGTTTGTGTGCAGCATTCTGTCAAATAGAAGACCTTTGACTAGCCTTTTTTAGATAGATCCTTAAAAACAGCACTGTGCTCTTGTTATTTAGATGATCTTTGACTGTTTTGTCTTTACAGCAGGTCCTTAAAAACAGCAGACCTTTGACTTGTGGTTGATCTTTAAAGCATTGCATTCTGCCAAATATTTGCTAGCATTTTGTTTGTGGGAGTTCCTTAAAAAACAGCCGAGTGCTCCTAGATGACAAGTGTTTGACAAGTGTTTTTGCAGCAGATCCTCAAAAACTGCAGAATTTTCCTGTAATATAGATGATCTTTGACTTGCATTTTTGCTGTAGCTTTGTAAAAACAGCGGAGAACTCCTGTGGTATAGAGGATCTGTGACTGCCGCTTTTACAAAATAAAGTGCAGCATGGTTGCATGTTGGATGTTTGTTTGTGCTGACAGTCACAAGTCGACTCCTGGCTTTTCATCCCGGAAGCTTTCAGCCTTGACGAGCATCTTCAGGGCTAATTAATCCTTGCCGTCACGCGCTGATGACTCATTTGGAGTCTGTTTGGTTGACGGCAGCTGAGCCGGAGCTCTTCAGAGGACGGTTCAGGTGTTTAACGGGACTCCCCGCGTCCTGCTAGGCTGGTCGGCATCAGGGCGGGTTAACGGCCGCCTCGCTCGGCTGCCAACGCGGGGCGACGGCGGCGTGTAAGTTAGCGTGGCGTTTTGCAGAGGGGCCGCAGCTGATGGTGACGCTTAAAAGGGTCGGGGGCTTGAAAGGCTCGTAAATGCAGGCAGCTGCTCCCACCGAGTGCTATGGAACAAGTGGTCAACAACCTTTTCCTACACCTATTTCCTCCTCCCCACCCCAGGAGGAAGGTGAAGGGGGGGGTGCGATTGCAACAGCTGAGGCCTGCGATAAATCAACACAAACTAACCCTGTCCACACTTTTAAACATGAACGGAATGAACGCGATCAATAAGAATTGTGTCAATCATAGGGAATTTGATTGCGCCTGCCACTGAATGGAGTGAGGTTCCACAGGAAGGCGAAACTTAGCGTTAGTGTAACTTTGATTTTGGCAGCTTTCACATATTTATCCACAAGAATCAGCATGTGAAACTTTATTCTGTTGCACTTGGCATGTGAACTTGAAAATTTAGCTCTGAGTCTCAGACGTCTGTGCCTTTCCGTGTGGAAATCGAAAAAGATGAAGCAAAGAAAGTTGACTGAATTGGAAGGTTCTTGTAAATATTGCAATACTGTTTACACAGACTTGCGGAAAGTGAATGGAGTGAGGTTCCTCACGGTGCTTAAGTTAGCGCATCCATCACTTTCGGATTAAACTGTTTGTTCTGTACAAGAATCAGTGCTCTTCTATGTACTTTATTGTACTTTATTACACTTTGTGGTATGTGAATATGAAGACGTGTAGCTCTGAGCCTCAGTCAACATGACCAGTAAGATGAGGCTAAACATATTGACTCAATTTCAAACAAAAGCATGACACATTTTCTTAAATAAATAACTGTAAAGCAAGTAAATATATCAATAACTGTCAAAAAGAGAATGGAGTGAGGTTCCCCGGGCTGGTTAAGTTAGCACGTCTATAACTTGGGCTTCGACAGCTTTCATTTATTTCACCACAAGAATCAGTATGTTAAACTTTATTTTGTTGCACTTGGCTTGTCAACTTGAAAATGAAGATGTTTAGCTCTGAACCTCAGACGTCTTTCCCTTTTTGTCCCAAAATGTAAAAAAAAAGCTGTAGATATAAAAAAACACAAGTAAGATGAAGCAAAAAAAAAAGTTGACTGTAATTAAACCGAAATGTTTCTTGTAAATATCATAATACTGTTTACAGAGATTTGCGGGAAGTGAATGGAGTGAGGTTCCCCAGGCTAATTAAGTTAGCGAATCCATAACTTTTGATTTAAGCTGCTTTTTCTGTACAAGAATCAGTTCACTAAAACTTATTCTTGTTGCACTTCTGTATTTGAATATGAAGACGTTTCGCTCTGAGCCTCAGTCAACATGAAGCGTAAGATTAAGCGAAAAAATGTTGACTCAATTTTGACCAAAAGCATCAAAAATGTTAAATTAAAAATAATAAATTAAATAAAGATAGCAATAACTGTCAGAAAGTGAATGGAGTGAGGTTCCCCAGCCTGGCGAAGTTAGCGTGTCCATAACTTTGGTTTAGACAGCTTTCATTTATTTCACCACAAGAATCAATACATTAAACTTTATTTTATAGCACTTGGCTTGTCAACTTGAAAATGAAGATATTTAGCTCTGAGCCTCAGATGTCTTTTGCTCCACTGCGGAAAAAGTGAAGAGTAAGATGGAGTAAAACAAGTTGACTGACTTTAAACCGGAAGGTTTCTTAATATTGCAATATTCTGTATACAGATTTGTGGAACGTGAATGGAGTGAGGTTCCACATGGTAAAGTTAGCACATCCATCACTTATGGTTTGAACTGCTTCAGTGTATTTTTGTACAAGTGTCAGTGCACTGAAATGTACTTTGTTGCACTTGTGTAGCTGAATATGAAGACGCTGCGCTCTGAGCCTCAGTAAACATGACAAGTGAAAGGCAAAAAGTGAATGGAGTGAGGTTCCCCCAGCTGGTGACATTAACATGTTCATAACCCTGGTTTTGACTGCTTTCTTTTACATGTTGACATATTTCTCAACAACAATCAGCACACTTAAACTGTATTTGATTGCATTTGAATACAAAGACGTTCAGCCCTGAGCCTCAGACTCCTCTGCCTTTCTGTCCCAAAATGTAACCAAAATGACACCATTTTTATGAGTTTTCAGTTCCAAAGCATCCAAGCGTAGCCTTCCGTCACTGCATCTGGCCTTTCCATCTAGCAGGCCTCCGCGAGGCTCCTGTAAAAGCCGGAGAGTCCCTGCTGTTCCACTCAAAGCAGCCTTACATATTCTTCCCTCTCAGCCTCACTCTTGTCTCAGCAAGGACTTGAGCGTCTCCCACTCCGTCTTCCATTCATCCCCCGTCCCGCCCTGCTCTCCTCCTCCTACATCTCCTCGCCGTTCTCCGTCGTCCTATCAGAGGAGCACATTCCACCCTGCGGTGATCTCATTAACGGCATTCAAACGACGTTTTCTCCCACTCTTTTTCTCCCTGCCACTAATTGCTTGCTCTTTTCTTTGCCGCCGCGTCTCCAAGGAAGACTTTTTTTTGTATTATCTAACAACAGGAGACTAATGCTTATACAGTGCCTACTAACTACACACAGATTCTATAATCGCAGGCTTAATTTAAGCCCAAAGACACAGAAGAAGAAACTCCCATGGGATGCTAAAACTGTCGTGTAAATCCACAACTATGTTATGTACTACTGGGTCGTCAATGGGTTTCTTTCTCCTGAGTCCAGTGAAAAAAAGAAATGCATATGTATGTGTTAGGAGCGTAACAGTGCTTGTATCTGGGAGATTTGTCCTACACGACACATGCAAATGAATGCTGCGCTTCATGTCTGCATCCTTGCCTTTTACTAAAAGAAACAACTCGTCAACTATTATATATTATTTCAGAATTATTTTTAATATTTTTATTTTCTATTTTTAAACATTTTACAAGTTAAAGTTTGAATATTTGGAAAAAGGTTGTCATTTTACAAGGGAAAAATAATCATTGTGAAAGAAAACACTGCAATATCACAGTCACAACATTTACAAGAAAAAATAAGGAAAAAAAGCCTTAATGTGAGGGGAAAAAAATCATACATTTATGAGAAATTTGTTGCAGTTTTTCAAGATTTCACGCGAAAATACGACAAGAAAAAAGTCATCATTTTTAGGGGAAAAACGAAAGGCATCATAGTATGAGAATGAAGTTGTAGTACTATGAGGAAAAGGTCATCATTTAATGAAAAAATAGTAATTTTAGAAGAATAAAGATGTATTATAATGAGAAAAACGTCAAGATTTCACGAGAAAATACAAGAAAAAAGTCATCATTTTTAGGGGAAAAATGCTGTAATTTTACACGACGAAAGTCATCATATTATAAAAATAAAGTTGTAATATTACGAGAAAAAGTCATCATTTTACAAGATGAGCGTCGCCATATCATGACAATAAAGTTCTAATATTATGAGAAAAAGTTGTAACTTTACGAGAAAAAAGTATCAATTTTATAAGAATAAAATCCTAATCATAAAGGGAAAAAAATTACAAGGTAAAAGTTGTCATGACAATACAATCAGGAATTATGAGAAAACGTCACAATTTTACAAGATAAATCATGACAATGAAGTTGTAAAATCTGGGAAAAAGTTACAACTTTACGAAAAAAAACAAAAAACACCGAAAAAGTAACGTTAGAATTAAAAAGTCATTATTTTACAAGTTAAAAGTTGACATATCATGAGAGTAAAGTCATAAATTATGAGGAAAAAGTCACAATTTTACGAGAAAAAATATGTCGTTATTTTACAATTTAAAAAAATGTCATTTTACAGAGAAAGGTTATGAGAACGACGTCATAAATTATAAGGAAAAGTCATGATTTCATAAGAGTAAAGTTGTAATATTATGAGGAAGGAGAAGCGGCATAGAAGATGGATGGATGGATGGATGGATGGACGTTGATTTTTGATCAAAACAAAACAATTTTCGAAGAATGAAGTCAGAATGTTACAAGAAAAATGTAGAATTTTACAAGATGAGAACGATCATATTATGAGAAAAAAGTCATAAATGATAAGAAAAAAGTCATAATTTTACAGCAATAAAGTTGTAAAATTACAACAAAAAAAGTTGGAATTTTACGAGAAAAAAGTACGACTTTTACGAGACTTAAGGTGTAAAATTCTGAGGAAAAAGATGTCATCTTGCGAGAACAAAAGTGTCAATTTTACAAGAATAAAGTCATAGTTTTGCAAGAAAAATGTTACAACATCATGTTATGCGAATAAAGTCGTAATTTCCCGAGGAAGTTTTCCAAGACGGAAGTGGTGATATCGCGGTTGTAGAAGATGCAAATGCTAATATGAGGAGAGGTGGTGCCAATCAAATCAGTGTTTTTGTTTTGAATAGTCGTCCATGTCTCCATCCAGAAATGTCCTTCAGTGTGTTTTTAAACAAGCAAGTGTTGAGTGAAACTATTCCTGTTTGCTGTGCAGCCAATCAAGTGACCACATTTGAAATTCATAGAAATTCTTATCAGCCCAGGTTGTTTTTATTGATCTGTCGCTGAAGGTAGTGCGCACCTCACATCGTTCATTATTTTTTTCATTCCTGGGGTTTAATACTTTCAGTGTTTCCTAGCAAACAAAAATCCTTCTCTGTCAAATGAACTTGTTTAAAATGTGAGTCTTTCCCGTCCTTTTCCCCTTTCCTGACCTTGCTGATGTACAGATATGCAAAAAGTCGCCTTTTTTTGGACTCTACGATCTAAAAATAGATTACCGAGCAGCGTAGTGTCAAAGTGGGCGGCTGGCCCAGTGCCAGACTCTATTGATCGGGTCGACAAAGCACTTGAACGGGCCAGATAACTGTGATTAGCTCATTCATTACTGCTGTCTCTCAGAGTGCTCCCAAATGAGATAAAAGTGGGGGGCGATGGGGAGGACGAACCACAGTAAAGTATTACTTGGTAAACCAGGAAAGCATCCTACTAATATCTCAAACACAAGACGCTCAAGGACGCTCATTTTGAAACCATTTTTTACCCAACCAACTTTATTGAGTATACAGGTAAAATAGTACAAATATTATTCAGATCATTGTTGTTTTCATGTACCATGGGTGGTTGTGATTTCATACACATGCGTATGTACAAGTACACGCCAAACGTTTTGTCTGTTTGCTGTTGACTTTTAGTGGTAAAAATAGTCTTCAGAGCATTGTATTTGTGATTTACCACGGGTGTTTGTGATCCACCGTGGGTGTGTTGTTTGACTAGACGTGCATACTGTATGTATACGTGAAATGTTTTGTCTGTTTGCTGTTGACCTTTTAGTGGTAAAAATAGTATTTAAACCATTGTAGTCTTGACTTGCCACGGGTGTTTGCGGTCCACCATGTGTGTGTTGTGTGGGTAAACATGCCTCAAATGTTTGTCCATCGACTTGTCGCTATTAGCGATAAAGATAGCATTCAGACCGTAGTTTTGATTTACAGCGGGTGTTTATGATCCACCGTGGGTGTGTTGTTTGGGTAGACGTGCATATTCATATGTCAAATGTTTTTTTTCTATTGGCTGTTGACTTTTAGTGATTAAAATAGTATTTAGACGGTTGTTGTTTTGATTTACAGTACACGGGTGTTTATGTATCACCGTGGGTGTGTAGTGACATCAAGTCTTATGTTTTTGTTTGGTTTTTTGATGCGCGCATGTTGGTAGGCTAATTGGGGAATGTAGATTGTCTATAGGTGGGAATGTGAGGGTTTGCCCCGCCTCCCACCCCCGAGTGAGCTCTATAGAATGAATGAATGGATGTATTTGCGTCTTAGTGGCGAGCATTTAAAGGCTGACGGAGCGGCGATCCCTGGGTGAAATATGATCATGCGCTATTATCGCAACATCACACTTCATTAGACGGATGGTGGCTTGGAGTGGCGTGTGGCAGGCCTTCCGTTAGCCCGCCAGAAAGACGAAGCGATATCAGGAGACAGATGGAGCTGAACAAATGTAAGAGGAAAACGAGGAGGAGGAGGAAAAAAAACAGAAAAGGACGGCTTCCCGATCCGTCACTGTCGGGGACGTCGTGGTAAACAAGAACATGTCATGGCCGCGTGGATGCGCTCTACCCTAATTGTCATAAAAATCAGAGAACGCAACGACGAGCTCACCGATGGTAAAAACGCATGAAGCGCCGGCGTCACCTCGACGGGCGGCGCTCAGACCTAAACATTAGTCGCTGTCACACTCGCTTTGCCTCGGCGACAGTTTAGCGTCGCATCAAAGCTTTCTCACGGCGAGCATCGGCCAGGCGACTTGAAGGGACGCACAAAGTAGATAAGAAAGTGTCCTAGAAACGCTACGCACGCCTTTGTTTGTCCCTTTAATGAATACATGAATTATTATTCATGTCAAACAGGGAGACTTAACGCTGCGTCAAAAAGTGGATGTAAGGTCAAATCATTGGGGGTTTTCAGGGAAAAGAGATGCCGTTGCCACGCGGGGTAATTGTTTGCAGTGGTTTACTTCTTTTTACACTTCAATGGCCAATAAACGATAGCGTTAGGGTTAGCATGTTAATACTTATAGCATGTTCTTTAGGTTCATCCCTTCAAGAAAGCATGAATTATGTTTGGGATGCCAGGAAATTCAAATCATTACAAATGTCATGGGAAAAAGTGACTTTCTTACTCTTATACAGAAAAAAAACATACTATGAAATGTTGTATCGATAAATAATAATACTAATAAATACTGTAAATGATAAATATTAAAATATATCCTCACATATAATCAAAATATATTATTTTTAGGTATTCTAAAAAAAATTCTTCATGAGTTCTTCGAAAGTGCGGCCCCGGGGGCCAATTATGACCTCAGCTATTTTTTTTATTGGCTTTCAGCACATTCAAAAAATGCAATTAAACAAGAGAACTAAAAAAAAAAATGTTTTTTAAAAGCAGTGTTTTGGGGAGAAAAAACCCATAATTGAAATATTTAGGACTAAAATGTGTTATTAAAAAAAACAAAAAAAATATATATTATGAGACACAAACAGAACAAATAATAAAATTGCAATTTGGTTGATAAAAGATCTAATTTTACAATAATAAACTGAAAATATTATTAGAATAAAGACATCATATTACAATTGTATTATTATTAAAAAAAATAAAAAAATAAAAAATAGCAAAAAAAAATGTATTGTAAGGGGAAAAAGTTTGGGCACTCCTCTTTAGATAATAATCATTAAAAAAATGAAGTTACATGTCTTTTATTGTACAGTGACAATGTACAAGTCATTCACTCAAACATGATCAAAGATTGTACCCTTTCAGAAGGATGCAGCACTCTTAAAATGCATAAGACGTTGACTTCATTATTCTTTCATCTTTACGGCCTTTAAGGTAAAAGATGAATAACTTTCCTCACCTGACCTTAAACCCCAATGAGAACTTGAGAATGAGAACTTGAAAATGAGAACTAATTTTGTAACAATTTCTTAAACATTAAACTTTGAGCTTTACTATTAGTGGTTTTGGATCAGGCGAGAGCTTGCCTAACAAATTGTGCACACAGTGCGAGTCGTGTGGCGTGTCCACACACATGACACACAAGCCCTCATGTCCCCGCCGTGTTCAACCCCCCCCCCAAAGAAACGTGTTAACACTTTGTTTAGCAGTCATCTGCTCTCAGGAGACACGAGTAACTGACTGCCTCCTTTGGGTCAAAGACAACTGTTGTCGTTCTATCAAATCTCGGGTGGGTGGGGGTGGGTGGGGGTGGGTGGGCATCTAATCCGTTGCCTTGGGCCTTGACCTCTACCTTAAGTCAAGTTTCCAGCGTGTTTTGCCAAGCGCTAACCATTAGGGTTTAATGAGTAACAGTGCTTGGCGCCGCTGACCTTTCAAGACCTTGACCTGGCTATTAGCATGTCAGCGAGCCGGGCTGTTGGCAACGCAGGTGCCTCTCGCTTCCACGCCACCGTTCCTGTGTGACTTTCACTTGCTTAATCAAAGATCTCCACCAATGTTGCTCTGCTTCAGAATGAGGCTTTTCGGGGCTCATGAAACACGTGAAAATGGCCGCACATATCCAGCGGCACATCTCGATGACACCCTGCAGATTATAAGTCTTGTTTCCGGCCTTTGTCAAGTGGTTGTGGTATTCCCAGGCAGGGCCCCACCTTGACCCCCAGACACTTGGAATTTTGTTAGACATGTTCAGGACCAAAGCCTGATACAACCCTGTTAGTTTTGTACCTTTTACTGAAAGCACTCTTGCGATATTGCGGGATTTGGTACCAAAGGTCGTCTCTCTAGAGGCTTTGTGAAGCCCCCTTTTGAGCCAAACGTGTGAAAATCGGCACACATATCCAGGGGAACATCCCAATGACATCCTGGAACTTTGGACGCTGTGGGCCAAAGCAGTGTGTAGTTCTGAAAAGAAATGTGTCAATCAAGAAGTCCATAATACAAGAAAATGACTTCCCATAACATTTTCGGTCTGTTTGAAAGTCCGGGAAGAATGCAGTTCCAAATCCTACGGGCATCAAAGTTGCCGCACCTCATTTTCCCTTAGCTAACTGCAGCTCCCCTCCGGTGCCGGTGGCTCTCATGTCATTTTTGGAGAATTAGATTGCGTAAAAAGTTATGTCACGAGAATAAAGTCAAAATATTATGAAAATAAGGTCATAAGAACAACGTTGACATAGTTGTAAAATATAAAAATAAAACAACGCAAATGGGAAAAAAAACCTGTCATTTGACATGAATAAATTCAAAATATTAAAAGGAGAAAGTCATATTCCAACGACATAATAAACTTGTAATATTATGAGGAAAAATAATATAATGGTAGCATAGAATTGAAATCATAGGTTTTCTTTATAATATGAGAAACAAACAAAACAAAATCAAGTTGTCATTTTTGGAAAATTAGGTTGAGGAAAAAGTTACAATATTATGGAAATAAAGTCAAAATATTATGATTTTTTTTTTAACAAAGATTGTTTAAGAAGAATGTTGAAATATTTGAAAAATAAAAAAAACAACAGCAAAAATGAAAAAAAAGAGCAGAGTGAAGTTGATACTAACATTAGGCTTCTTAGCATATCTACGTGTGTCACTTTACAAAATATCAAAGTGGCAAAGTTGCATCCTTTCATTTTTCATTTTTAGGCGGACATCCCAGATGATGACACAGGTTTGGGCTCGTCCTAAGCTACTATTATTGTGCTAGCTTGGTGCTCCTTCCTGTTTGAGTCACCAATTTGTATGAGGGACGTATGCAAAGGCTCCTTTGATCAGACATTCAAAGATGGCGTGTTTCACTCCGTTTCGCGAGTGTTTCATCACACGTAAAATGCACGCATGGATACATGCGCGGATGGGGGGGATTGGTAGAAATGCTTGTGTCACGGGTTTTTACACTAATGAGCTCGGCTGGATGAGCATTTTTAGAAGGGATTGAGTGTTTTAGGTACGCTGTGTTGAGGCTGGAGCTAGACGGGGGTGGGGGGTGTCGGTGTATCGGATGACCGCGTGGGCTTGAAAGGGGATAAGAGGGTGTTTGGGTTAGGACGCGGCGGGAAGCGCTGCTCTCGGTGAGCTTGGCGCTGTCCAACAAAGTGCCGCTGATCAGATTAGCGAGGACGGATCCGCGGCGGGTTGTCGGATTCTTGATTGCACGTCTTGACGAGGAGACAGCTAACACGCCGACGCGCTACATTGTTAGCGCCTCGTGGAAAGCTAACACTTCTACTCCTGAACCAACGCAGACAAAACGATGAAACTTTGCCCAAACATGCATCTCGAGTGTGTTGCCTGTGCTATTATTTTTCTCACAAATACAAAACATGGTGGCACCGTTATTTAACACCAAATTCTTAACGTTTTTGCAGGGGCCTTGGCGGGCTTTGTTTTTAGTTGTCCATAAGTCAATGAGAATTTGTCGAATGATCTTAAAATATTGAGGCTATCTTTATGACATGTACTGTATGCTTGTATGTATTCCAAAGCATTTTGACCACAGCCCATAGGGGGCCCCACAAATTTCGTCTAATTTTGTCACATGGCTCGTTGTATTTGTAGAAGCTAACTCTTCTACTCCTGAACCGCTGCACACAAATACACCACACGGTATTTGGACTTAAGCTCAGCTCAATCCGCTCTACAAAAACACCTGCTGTAACCTTAGGGCGTTTAGTCTACACATCTTTAGGGGACTGGCAAGCACTTACGTGTAAAATTTGAGCAGGATTGGTTGAAAAACATGACCGCCATCAAACAAAACGTCTTTGCAGGGGCACGATCATTTTTTCACATGGCTCTGTGTATTTGTGGAAGATAACTCTTCTACTCCTGAACAGCTACACAAAAAAGGGTGAAAATTTGTCAAAACACGCAAACCTACTGTGTAGCCTGTGCTATTATTTCTCTGACAAATACACCACACGGTGGCGCTGTTATTAAACCCCGAAATTTGACCCTCGTGAGTTGGATTGAGTTAAAATTTCTCACAAAGCTCAATGCACTCTACAAAAACATCCACTGTAACTTGAGGTTGTTTAGCCCAATCACCAAATTTGGTACACATCTTTAGGGGACTGGCAAGCACGTATGTGGAAAATTTGAGCAGATTTGGGTGAAAAACATGACCGCCATCAAACAAAACGTCTGTGCTGTGGCACAATCATTTTTTCACATCGCTCTGTATAGTTATGGAAGCTAACTCTTCTACTCCTGAACCGCTGCACAAAAAAAGGTGGAAACTTGTCTAAACACGCACCTCTACTGTGTTGTCTGTGCTATTATATTACTGACAAATACACCACATGGTGGCGCTGTTATTAAAACCAAAAGTTTGTTCCCCATAAGTTGGTCAGGCTTAAAATTTCTCACAAGGTCAACACCCTCTACAAAAACACCCACTGTATCATATGCTCGTTTCGCCCAATCACCAAATTTGGTACACATCTTTAGGGGACTGGCAAGCACATGTGTGTAAAATTTGAGAGCGACTGGTTGGAAAACATGGCCGCCATCAAACAAAACGTCTTAGCAGGGGCACAATATTTTTTTCACATAGCTCTGCGTAGTTGTGGAAGGTAACTCTACTACTCGTGAACCACTGCTCACACAAGGGTGAACATTTTGTCAAAACACGCACCTCTACTGTGTTGTCTGTGCTATTATATTCCTGACAAATACACCACATGGTGGCGCTGTTATTAAAACCAAAAGTTTGATCCCCAGAAGTCGAAGTGACTGAAAATTTCTCAGGAAGCTTTAGATCGTTTAGCCCAATCGCCAATTTGATACAAGCAAATCTGTGCGAAATTTGAGCAAGATTGGTTGAAAAACATGGCCGCCATTGTTCAAAGCGTTTTTGCAGGGCCACATGCGGGACTTGGCACCTAACTGTCCACAAGTCATCGACCTTTTGTCTCATGATTATAACAGTTTTAGGTTACCTGTATCACATGTATGCTCGTAAGTATTCCAAAGCATTTCGGCCACAACCCGTAGGGGGCGCCATAACAGCCATGTGAATAAATTGGTCACATGACCAGTAAAGATAGTATAGCAAATGAAAAGTCCATCCTCCAAAGGTGCAGCGTTTCCTGTCTTTCGGCTGAGAATGTGGAAAAGTCAACACGAGAAAGAACATCAATAAAAGCCACCATTAAAGAAAGATTCCCCACCCCACCCCCCTCCGCCCCGGGCGGTCACGACATGAACCAGGTAGTCTTGGGTGTAATGAGTCCTCCTCCCTGAGGGTGATGATGATGAGGATGCTGACGGAGAACCAGGAGACCGGTCCTTTCATCGGGCCCTGGGGATCCCGGTGTCTGCCTTTAATGGAGACCACCGTGGGGTTAATGAGCTCTGCAGAGGTCCCACAGGAGATGAGCGCCGTCTTATCCCTTCATCCTGAAGAGCAACAAGAAGGTGGAGGTGCTGCAGGACGCCAACTAAGGGCGGAAACACACAACGAGTGCAGCCGAGGAGAAAGTCGTCCTTTTTCAAAACAATTGTGGGCCTGGAAGACTCTTCATTCCTGGCTCTCGTTGCCAAACAAATCCCCCAAATGTGGTCGTCAAAGGCAACACTTAGCCAGAGCTAATCAGAAGCAGACCCTCAACGACAACAAACCACAGGCATCGCATAGAAAGCTCCGCAAGAAGGGGAAACATCAAATTGCAGGAAGAACACACTAGATGCCCCAAGTACTCCTCAGAGGATGCTTGCCGAATGTTTGCTGTCGACTTGTTCTATACGGCTTTACTCTTTATGTCTCACGGCTTAGTCCCTTGTTTGCCTTTCTGTATGCCGGAAAGTAAAGCAAGCATCTCAGCCGGCTTTCCGCCGAGGAAGGAGGAGGACGTTCATGCAGGTTTGCATGGCAGCGCAGAAGCAGCCTGACATTCCAGGCTTGATCCCGTCATAAACCCTCTCTGAGGGTGGGGGCTTCAGATGTCCTTATAAGGGATTGCGGCCTAGCCTGGATGCATGGAGAAGACTTGAAGAATGTAAAATGAGGAGGGGGGGAAAGGTGTGAGCGTCAACTGGGCATTTTGGGAAATACAAGATGAAGACGTTAGGAAGAGACGTGATATTGTTTGTGTATTTTTCAGCAGGTTATGGAATCATTCTTAACATCATTTAAATGATATCTGTCTGTCTAATCGATGTACAGTATCTGACAAGGCCAGGCCGTATAGACGATGGGTGGATGAATGCTCTCGCCTTCCGTGGTTTGCGACTTTGGGGGCAAATCATCCCTCTTTGGAGAAGAAATGTCTCCAAAATCCACCAAAATTATTAAAAATAAATAAATAACCACAATCAATTAATTCTCCCAGACGGCACACTGGCTGCTTACCTTCGGTGGGTCGAACCCACAATTCTTGTGACTTGAGGTGCAGAAGTTTCCTCTTTTGGATAAACAAAAAAAATATTGCAAAATAAGCCACAAATCTGATTTAAAAAAAAATCCATGTGCAAAATGAATTGTTTCATGCTTGCTGGTCTGAGGTCGAGTGAGGCACATGACGTCTTGTGCGGAGCGGTTGATCAAGTACGTGCGTAACTGTATGCAGACACGGTACGTGCATAAAGATATTGAGATGTGTACTCTATGTATGGAATACTGTGAGTAATTGCCAGTGAAAGCCTAAATCTTATTTGGGCGAGGGGGGGGGGCGGGTTGTGTTGTGTCGACAGTTAAGCAGCTTTGTGAGGACTTAGCCTTTCCCGTTCGCTCCGCTTGCGTTATGTCGGCACCCCGAGATACGCGGAATTTAAAAAAAAAAGTGCGTAGCGCCACCTGGCCTCATAAACGCTATGAAACGCTTGGAAGAAGAAGAAGAAGACGTGCAGATGGCTGCTTTTTGCTGTTTCATTTCACGTCCTCCTGGATGTTCTTTTTCTCACTTCTTCCTCCCATCTGTGCTGCCCTCTCCTGTTTTCTTCTTCCAGCACCGAGTCCTGGTGCAAAGCACTGCATCACTTCCATGTCAAACTCCATCTTTTTTAGCACTGACCTCCTTGCTTCCTTCACTCGTCCCTTTTTTGTCTTTCATTGTAAGTGAAGCAGCCTAAAAGTACATATATTCCCTTCCTTTCGCCATTTCCCCAATAGCATCTGCACTTGTTCCTCTTTTCTGTGCTCATTTTTCTGTTTTTCCGTCCTTCACTTTTAGAAAAGACGAGCATGTCATCACAGTTACGAGCCCCATGTGGAGCATATGGACTGACTCCTGGAACGGAGCCAGGTGGGAGGCACAGCCTGAGTGAATTTGAAATTCTGATATTTAGCATCGCTCTTCTCCTTTTGTGAGTGCATGAGTCCTTCCCTCAACAAGCATGTTAGTATATCTTCTCAAGGGACAATACCATAGAAAGTAAATCTGGATATACTTTAAACTAGTCACTGTACATATTGCATAGAGGTATAGATCAGACGCTTATCTTGCTACTCACTTGTGTTAGAATTCATGTTTCCCCCTCAATGAACAGCAGCTCACTCCCAATTTGGGCAGCACTCGTGCATCCCAAGATCTTGACACTACTATCACCATGCTTGACTGGAAGCAAGACACAATTATCTCCTTACTCACTCATGTTGAATGTACTGCACCTCCCTGGTGTCGGCAGCACTCGTGCAGCCTCAGACCACGACGTCACCACCGCAGTGCTTGACTTTAGACAAGACACAAATGTCTTGCTACGCACTTGTGTTGGTATGTCATGTTTCCCCTCAATGAATCGCAGCTTGCTCCCAGTTTGGGCAGCACTCGTGCTCGAACAGACCCTGACACTACTACCGCCATGCTTGAATGTAGACAAGACACAACTATCTTGCTATTCACTTGCATTGGAATTCATGTTTCGCTGTAAATGAACCACAGCTTGCTCCCCGTGTCGGCAGTACTCGTGCATCCACAGACCCTAACGCTACTGCTGCCGTGCTTGACTATAGACAAGACACAATTATCTGGCTACTCACTTGTGTTGGAATTCATGTTTCCCCGTCTACGAACCGCAGCTTGCTCCCAGTTTAGGCAGCGCTCATGCATCCCAAGACCACAATGCCTCCACCACCATGCTTGACTGCAAACAAGACACAATTGTCTTGCTACTCACTTGTGTTGGAATTCATGTTTCCCCCTCAATGAACAGCAGCTCACTCCCAATTTGGGCAGCACTCGTGCATCCCAAGATCTTGACACTACTATCACCATGCTTGACTGGAAGCAAGACACAATTATCTCCTTACTCACTCATGTTGAATGTACTGCACCTCCCTGGTGTCGGCAGCACTCGTGCAGCCTCAGACCACGACGTCACCACCGCAGTGCTTGACTTTAGACAAGACACAAATGTCTTGCTACGCACTTGTGTTGGTATGTCATGTTTCCCCTCAATGAATCGCAGCTTGCTCCCAGTTTGGGCAGCACTCGTGCTCGAACAGACCCTGACACTACTACCGCCATGCTTGAATGTAGACAAGACACAACTATCTTGCTATTCACTTGCATTGGAATTCATGTTTCGCTGTAAATGAACCACAGCTTGCTCCCCGTGTCGGCAGTACTCGTGCATCCACAGACCCTAACGCTACTGCTGCCGTGCTTGACTATAGACAAGACACAATTATCTGGCTACTCACTTGTGTTGGAATTCATGTTTCCCCGTCTACGAACCGCAGCTTGCTCCCAGTTTAGGCAGCGCTCATGCATCCCAAGACCACAATGCCTCCACCACCATGCTTGACTGCAAACAAGACACAATTGTCTTGCTACTCACTTGTGTTGGAATTCATGTTTCCCCCTCAATGAAACGTTGCTCACTCCCAGTTTGGACAGCACTAGTGCACCCCCAGACCCTGACGCTACTCCTGACGCTAGCCAGACACAATTAACTTCCTACTCATTTTTGTTGAAAGAACCCCAGCTCACCAGTGTTGGCAGCACTAGACCAGCCCCTGACCATGACGCCACCACCACCATACTTGACTGTAGACAAACACTTATCTTGCCACTTGTGCTGGACTTCATGTTTCCCTCTCAATAAAGTGCAGCTCGCCCCCACTGTTGGCAGCACTCGTGCAGCCCCAGATTGTGGTGATACCGCCACCATGCATGACTGTAGGCAAGACACAATTATCTTCCTTCTCATTTGTGTTGGAATTCATGTTAAGCGCTCAATGAACCACAGCTCGCCCTCAGTGCCGGCAGCACTCGTGCAGGCCCAGACCATAACGCCATCACCACCATGCTTGACTGTGGGCAAGACACATTTATCTTGCTACTCACTTGTGTCGCCAGCTATTGACACAATAATGCACACACGTGTGTTGAAATGAATCTACACTGCTGGACAAGCTGGACACTGTCTACTCTAAAGCTTTTGAAATGTGAGGCTTTTGTGAGATCCTGTACGATGACTTAGTTGGAACACAGTCCCTAAAATACAAGCAGTGTTGTATTTTACGTGTGTAAGTCATTACAAGACGCCGCCTTGATTGTCCAAGCCAGTCGGCAAATTGTGCTGTGTTTTCGGCCCGTTGTGTTTGTCCTTCCACTTTGTCAACCAGCGCTGATCCAATTTGGGAATCCAATCCTTTCTGACGGACAACAAATTGCTAAAGGTCGGGTGGACGCCCGAGTGGAACACGGCCAGAAAAGCTCTTTAGTCATTGCTTGCCGGGCTTCCACGGAGAGATTAAAACCGACTCAAGACTTGTCCGCTGGTGCTGTTGATGAAATGCTACATTGTGCTCTCTCGCGGAGAATGCTGATGCAAGGCTTTTCCTGCTCAGGTAATGGCTCGTGCTAGCGCCGCTGCCTTCAGCTAGCCGGGGGGGAAAAATGACATTTACCGCCAGCGTAAAGCAGCTCATTAGCTTCTTCCTTTGTGTCTTTGCACCCTGCCTACGAGGAGGAAGACTATTTACTATTTTAATACCGCCTTTGTTTGAGGGAGCTAGCTTGGTGTTCCTGTTGCTGCATGGAGCGACCGTCGCCTCTTCATCGCCACCTACAGTGAGATCCGCTCATAATCGAGCGCTATGGTTGAAGTTGATGAAGAAATGGCGTCATGACAAGCATAGACGTTGTTGTTGCTTAGATTGGATGGTTGCTGTGTGCTACCGTAGGGACTGCAGGAGAGGAGTGCCAACAAGATGGCACGCTTCAGTTCCGACTCCTGTTTGACTCCTTAAAAAGACACGTTGGCTGCCTTGTATCGAATGTCCTTAAAATCCCATATTTTAGTGGAATTGACATTTGAAAAGTTACAGGATGTTTTTGTTCTATAAAACAACTTTATATTGTTTATTATTATTATTATTATTCTATTTATTTTATTAAAATAAAAGTAATGTCCATAGGAGCAAAGGGATTGAAAAACAATTGATTCATTTTGTTCACACAAATAATTTTATTTCATTTTTAATTTTATTTAATTTTAATTTTATTTTCACAGGGGCTAAAGTCATGTTTTGTTTTTTTGGTCCCCACAAATTCTATTCTGTTTTATTTTATGATAAATTGTATCTTTTTATGTGGTTAGAGGGCAAAGGTCAGATTTTATTTAATTTTATTTTTTATGATTTTAAGAGAAATTGTTACCCAACTATGCCAATAATTTATTGTGTTTTTTGCTATTTATTTATTATATTTGTATATTGATGTTTATTGTGTTTATTTATATAATTCAAATTAATATATTATTAATAATTAATTTATATAATAATTATTAATTGCTAATATAAGATTGTTTAATACTTTTTACAATTTCATTTTTACAGTGTATTATTTTTTTCAATATTTTTGTTTATTTCATGAAATTAAAATTTAAAATTTTACTGGTAGTGACATAATTTGTAAATGTACACCTCATCTCCCGCTTTATTGAAAAATAAACACAAATCCAAAATTCAAACAATGCGGCGATCAATTCGCCTTTTCCGCGAATGACTTTCTTCAGGCTTGTGATTGGCTAAAAGAGACACACCCAGTTGGCAGCATGCACGTGCGTTCTCATGCGGCTGGAGGTCAAAGGTGGTGTCAGGGTCCCAGATGAAGGGAGCGTTAAGCGAGCGTTTGAGCGCCTCCTGCGTCAACAGTGAAGTAAAGAAGTGAGCACGTATTTCTGTTCCACCATCTTTAAAAAGTCACGTCTACATCGGAAGATGGCATACCGCTACAAATCTATGTTTAGGGACTTTGCCACCAAGGCTTCCCATTCGTTCGTGGGTTTGGACGGTGGCGGCCTGTGACGGCCTGTGACTCATCGCTCGTCACCGTCCGCCGCTCTGAGCCGTGACCGCCGGCTAAACAAACCGAGTCTGTCGTCTTAGCCGGATATCAGACGGCGGTCCGGGTGAAGAGGAGCCTCAAAGTAAACACTCCTCATCCTTCTCCACCTTTCCGTGTCAACATCGGGCCAGCGTGCTCTCCTCCTATGTGGAGCATGAAATGCACGGAAGATGCTTTGGTTTCTCTTTCACTTCAGCACGCTCGGGGCTGTGTTTTTTTAACTTGGTGCAAGGGTAGCTCGCGGGTCAAAACAGCTGACGTTTATTCATGTGAGACGTCTTTGGGTTTGTTTTGTGTGAGGGAGGTGCATCAGCTTGAGAAAAATCAAGAAAAGTATTGTATAGGTATTCTATACCTGCACTGCTAACTTGAGCTATGTGGAAGCTGAAATGAATTGGTTTGAAACGAGCAGGAAACTCCACAAAATGCTCTTTTTTGACAAAGTAGTGATTTTAGGTGAAAGTTTCATGCATGAAAAACATGATTAGACTTTGTTTTAGGTTTTTTTGTGTTTACTATTTTACTGTTTACTTAGTCATTCATTCACTTTCTGCCAGAATTTATCATCTAGTTAATTTTGTATGTTATTGTATATTTACTGAATGATTTGTGTGTTTATTACAATCATTTATTAGATTTAAATCGATTTATTTTATTTTTTTAACTTATTTTTTAACTTATTATTTTATTTTATTTTAGCTGGTTTAGCTGTCACATTTTGGGTTTTTTTTGGTTATTTTTTTTTCAATTAAAATTTATAATTTCAATAGTTAGCAATTTATAATTAATCATAATTTACAATATGTTTTTTGCTTCTAGTATTTATTTCAGTTTCCTATGGATTATTTATTCTATTTTTATTTCTGTTGCCTGCCACTGTTTGACAACCCAATTTTTTTTTTTTTGTTTTTTTAAATTTTGACAAGTTGCAATGGCTTCATTCATTGAGAGGGAATTTATTATTATTATTTTATTATCATTTATTTATTTATTACATTTTTGGGTTTATTTATTTAATCATCGCTGGTTTTGGAAAAAAAGATTAATGCAGGATTTTGTGAAAAATGATGACCCAACAATTTCTAATCTTTTTTAACAACTGATTTTATCTGTACAATTTATTATTTGTTGTGTGTATTTTTTATTACATTTTTTGTCTGTCACTCTTTTTTTCTTGTTTTTCCTGTTTATTGTTTTTGCAAGGTATTGTGGGAAACAATAACTCGGTTTATGGATAAATGCAGACTTCTTGGCATTTTCTTCATTTTGCATGTTTCGGGAGCTTTACACTTAGCTCTAAATGAGCCTTGGGGGAGGCCAGTGTGCTACCATCTCATGTGACATCACGTTGCTCTGACTGCAAGGGTTTTGATGCTATGCTGAGCCTGCAGAGCTCCTTCTCCGTCTGAAACACGACATTGATGGCTGATACGTCATTTCAAGAGCCTTCTATCTGTGAAAACGAGGACGGCGTGCCACGGTGTCGTGCTTTTCTTTCCGCACAGTGTCCGCAGACTGATTTGCGAGCCTCAAAAACCGCTCCGTCTTTGGCTAATCAAACCACACCAAAACGCCAGATCAGCTTCTTCTCGGCGTGATGGATCTTTGTGCAGATAGCGAACGGCCGTGCTTTCATTTGCTAATTACACCCTTCTGAGCCCGCTCAGTCGCCGTCTGTTGTCTGCTGCTCTTTTGCGTTCCTTTTCTCTCGTTTTGTGTCGTCCCGGTTGAGCAACTCCAGTCGGCAGCCACACTGGAAGCCAAACAGCAGCTTCAGCGACTTAAAACACAACTCATGCGGCGATTAGGCTGTCATCTGTCCTCCTTTAATCCCGTTAGGAGCCAAAGCTAGGCGGGCGCGGGTCACTGATGTAAAGGATTACAAGGGTCACTCAATAACGTGACCTTATGATGATTAGTGGGCGACCTCGGGCTTCTTTTATGCGGCACTCACACCTGAAGTTTGCTTTTTCTGGTCCAACGTCATGAAGGACAAACCACCTTCCTCAAGGACATGATACCACGTCAGCACCGCCTTGTCTTGAATATCCTTTATAGCCCATATTTTTGTAGAATTTAGACTGTTTCTAAGTTACAGGTTTGTTTTTGTTCAACGAAACAACTTTAATTCACTTTCAAAAATCAGAAGATGTGTGACAGTGAAGAGGACATGGACTTTATGGGACGATATTTTATATTGGTCATTCTAAATGTATGTATTTATTATTGCTTTATGAATTTTATTTGATGATTTATTTATTATTATTTTATTCATATTCTTTTTTAATTGTTTTTTAAATAAAATAAAAAAATATTGTCCATAGGAGCAAAGGCATTTCAAAACAGTTGATTCATTTTGTCCACACAAAATTTATTTTCTTATTTTTGTTTGATTAGTGTATATAATTTTTTTCATTTTATTTGTTTATTTTACATGATATTATTTAATGTTATTTAATGTTATTATTTTTGTTTGATTATTTTTTATATTATTATTTTATTTATTTATTTTATATATATTTTTAGTAAAATAAAAGTAATTGCCATAGGACCACAGGTATTTCAAAAGAATGGATTCATTTTGTCCACAGAAATTTTATTTTATTTTATTTTATTTTATTTTATTTTATTTTATTTTATTTTATTTTATTTTATATATTATTATTTTATTATTAATTTTTTTTAATTAACATTTTTACTCAATAACATGACCATGACCTTATGATGATTAGTTGGTGACCTTGGGCATCTTTTAGGTAGCACTCACAGCTGAAGTTTGCCCGGCCGACATCATGATTATTATTATTATTATTATTAGTAGTAGTAGTAGTAGTAGTAGTATTAGTAGTAGTAGTAGTAGTAGGATTTTTTTCCGCGAGTATGCCAACCGAGCATGATGATGCTGTTAAAATGTGAGTGTAATGTTAGCACTTTAGCATAGCTGTGCTAGTGTTGCTAGCATTTGCGTCCTCCCTTGCCGCTCCTTAATGCTACGTCGTTGAATGTGATCCAGTATATGGCATCTGTGACGCTGGACAAGTGCAGGGTTCCAGTGTACATGTGCAGTGTACATGTTAGAAGGGGATAAAGTGCACGAATAAATCAAATGCTGAAGTGCTAAAGAGAGCTGTCTTTAGCAAACACAGCTCATTAGCATTAAAGCTACACACACACACACACGGTGTTTTACTGAAACACTTTTAAAATGGCTAAATTCCAGCATCACTACTAACATGTTTCCATAATTTCTGTCACATTTCTGACATCATATGGGATCTTTACTAAATAGCTGGGCTAAAGACGTCCTTGTCCGACGCATCAAACGAGACACTGCGGGCATCAAAGGAGACCGAGCACAGGCGCAGCAAAGTGGAGACTAGAGGATCGTATTGCAGGCGTTCCAGGGTAAGCTAGCTGATAGTATCCAACTCTGCCAGCCTGGCTCTCGGCCGACCATTGGCAGCATGTCCGCCAAACTTCCCCTCCAACCCGCTTCCCAGCCCGCTCCATCCGTGACGGACGGCTGCTTCTGAGGAGGAGGCACATGCCCGCTTAGTTCCGCCCCACAGGGTGTCTGTTTTATCGGGCTTTCACTGGACTTTATTGTTGTTCAATTACGGAAGCGCCTCTCTTTTTGGGCCCATCTGTGGCAGGAGGCAGCGGAGGTGGTGGGCCTCCACGTAACTGCTGATGTGTGACCCGCTTACCACCCAGGCACCCCTCACACACACACACACACACACACACACACACACACACACACACACACACAGCACCACCCAGGGCCCCCCGTCTTTAGTTAAGTTTCAAAACGTGTTACTTCAACTCCCCATTTATGAGACGGACACATGAGATGTATGAGGGGGGCTCAGATGTGCGTTGGGGGGATGGGGGGGGCGCTATTGGGGGCGTCCTCCCTTTCCATGTCGTTGCCTGTCTGCTCAACCCAGTCGTGCTGCCCTCAGGATGCGGCATTCCTCCCATCCACCTAAGCCCAACAGACACCCCCGAGTCAGCCAACACCCCCTACCCCTCACATGCAGCTGTCTGGCCTTAACAACCCCCCCAGACCCCGTGCATGTGCTCAGTGAAGGGGGACAGACAACAAGGACCCCAAGAGACCGTAAACCATTTCTGCATATATGGATGTTTGCACACGAGTACACACACACACACACACACACACACACACACACGCACGTGCACTACCTCAATGTGTGTGTGTGTGTGTGTGTGTGTGTGTGATGTGCAAACTGTAGATGTATTTTACATAGAATCAGAGACACACTGTTTCAATTGATGATGCTGCTGCTCCTTCCATTTTCTTTTGAAATATGAAGTTTACCTTTGACCTTAAGTGACCCCCCCCCCCCCAGCCCCCCCACACACTCCCCTCCCCCCAAAACAGACGGGTTCACACTTACGTAGAAATAAAAAGAAAACATATGGCAGCCGCTCGCTACACTGAGTTATCACCTCAGAGCCCCCAAACACAGAAATAATCATCCTCATCCTCATCCTCAAGGGACGACAGAAGCAAAAAAAACCCATCAAGGTTGCACGTGTTTTTTGTTCTATAAAACAACTAACTTTTAAAATATGCATCAAAAATGCAGTTATAGGTGTGACAGTGAGGACGATGTGAGTGGCACAGTATTTATTTGTCATTTTTATAGTATTTTTGTTTTTACATTAAAATAAAAGTAATTTCCATAGCAACACAGTTATTTAAAAACTATTGATTAATTTGTTCCCCACACATTTTTATTTTCATTTTTTTATATTTACTTTTGTACTGGTAGTGGCATCATTTTAAATTTACGTTTGCCCCCTTTTTTTTTAACTGAAAAATCCCCCCAAATCCTATTTTTATTTTTATTTTTATTTTTATTTTTATTTTTATTTTTATTTTTATTTTTAT
Organism: Dunckerocampus dactyliophorus; assembly: GCF_027744805.1. Taxonomy (NCBI): domain Eukaryota; kingdom Metazoa; phylum Chordata; class Actinopteri; order Syngnathiformes; family Syngnathidae; genus Dunckerocampus; species Dunckerocampus dactyliophorus. The sequence goes on from NC_072819.1 coordinate 5,254,589, forward strand.
TTTTATTTTTATTTTTATTTTTATTTTTATTTTTATTTTTATTCTTATTTCTGCAAAATAACCCCAAATCCGATATCAAACAAAGAGGTAATCAATTCGCCTTATCCACTAATGACTTTCTTCAGGCTTGTGATTGGTTTAAATGGCCTCCTGTTGCTTTGGCATGAACTTATCCGCCTGTTGGCTGATTGTTTTGGAGGTTTGTGTAAAAAAGGGAATGTAAATATATAACTTGTATTTATAATTTGCAGCAGTTGCGAGGAGTGGCACCCCCTGCTGCCAAAAAAGGCTCTTTTTGGTTTGTTTGTTGTTGAAATGCAGACAGCTGGCGCGCTGTGAGGAAATATTCACCGCCTTTGACAAAAAATGCATTTGATCACAATCGCTGACTCGGGTCTTCAAGTGCACAGCGCTCGCGGCTCCCTCACATTGAACCCTGACTCCGCCCTCATAACAAAACCTCGGAGGAGGGTGTTTGTGTTTGTGTGTCTCGGCAGTCTGGCCCCTCAAAGACAGAAGAAGGAAAAAAAACCCTCCCTGCCAAAAAGCGTTAGCTAACTAAACAGGCCTCCTACTCTTAGCCACTTCCCACATATGGACACAGTTATTTGCTCTTTTGTCATCGGGGGGGAAACAAAGACGGGAACAAGGGGGGGCTGCGAAGACACGATAGTTTAATGTTCTCCGTGTGATGTTAAAAAGACGTGGCCTTCTCTTTCTCCAACATAAATGTGGTTTGCGCCGGATAAAAAAAAAAGGAGAAGAAAGCAAAAGAAAAGATGACTTTTCCAGAATGTGTCCATTTGTTGGGATAACAGGAAGCCGCGCGGCTAAAGGGGGGGATTTGGATCGCGCAACCCAAACACGGAGCCGTCTGGACTGGAGTCTGTGGTCTTAGTCTTTTTATTTTTTCCTATCAAGCATTCAAATAGTAGTTTTGGGGTTTCTCCGGGCGAAGGTATCAGTGGGGATAGACGGAGGATTCCCGTTTGCGAAGCGTGAAAAGCAGATTAGCATATCGGCTTAGCGGGATGATCTCAACCCTAAATGTGGTCATGATGGGCCGCCAGCAAGGCTAAGTGACAGTGTGCCTTTTTTTGGTGTTCCATGGAATGCTGACTATACGACGTCCTAAAAGTCGTACACTTTGGGAACTGAAAATGAAAAACACGTAGCTTTTTCTCTGGCTTTTTCTTTTGACGTCATCATGGAAGAACGCCATTGTTGGGAGAGAGGAAAATGTGATCATGGCCATAGAACAGGAAATGGAGCATACGGTGATGAAAACACTCTATATGTCCAAATTGCGTTTTTTTATTGACCCGCTTCACATTCTAAAAATAGAATTAAACAAAAAAATGTTTTTAAAACAGCAAAAATTGAAGAATCAGCAGTAATTTTACAAGAACCAAATCTAAATAATCAAGAGAAAAAAGTTGTAATCTAATTTAAGAATAACTTATTATTAATAATATTATGAGGAAAAGTGCTAGTTTAAAGTTGAAATATTAAAGAAAAAGACATTAAAAAAGTCATAATATTATGAGGAAAAAAATAAAATAAAGTTATAATTTTGGGGAAATTATACAATTATTGTGATAAAATTATTAAATGATTATGATAGAATTATGATTGGAGAAAAAGTATATATGTTATGGGAATAAAGTCATAATATTACAAGAAGAAAATGTACAACTTATTTTTTTTAAGTTGTAGTATTATGAGAAACAAACAAAATAAAATTAAATTCTAATTTTGGGAAAATTATGTTGCAGAAAAAGTATATATTTCATGGGAATAAAGTCAGGATATTTCAAGAAGAACATTTACAATAAAAACATTGAAATATCTGGAAAATGTAAAAATGAAACAACAGCAGACATTTTTTTTAAATGCTTTAATTTTGTAAGAATAAAGTCAAAATATCAAGAGAAGATAAATTGCCATTTTACGAGAATAAACTAATTTTATGAGAAAAAATGTAAGTAATAATTTTAGCGCCATAGAATTGAAATATTAAAGAAAAAAAAATGCACAACAAAAAAAAAAATCCAGCAAAAAAAGCCACAAAGACTGAAGTTCGTACTAATAATAGGCTTTGTCGTATTCTTGAAATACTCCTAACAAATGGTAATATTTTGAAAATATTTTGATAATAACTAGTAATGTTACGACAATAAATTTGCCGTGTTACAAAAATTACAATATTTCCGTATTTTTGTTGGACTGTTTTATTGACTAAGTGGTTAGCATGTTGGTCTCGCAGTCAGGAGATCGGGAAGACGTGGGTTTGAGTCTCCGCTTGGGCATCTGTGTGTACTACTGTATATTTATGTATTATTACTTCATAATGACCCTTATAGTCGCAATAACACATATTTAGCTTAGCTTGGAATTCGGTTTATTCGCCGCGTATCCCACTATTGCCTCAAATGTACACATTTTCCAAATTTACAGAGATGGTTCCAGAACGGAATGCAATCAGTTGTGAGAAACGGAATCATCCCTGCTGGGAGCGTCATTAGAGAAATGACTTGCAGCCTGGAGAACAAACTTCTCCTCCCATCTTGTTGGCCTCTCCTTGCAGTCTGCCTCCAGCATGAAAAGAGTCCAGCAGACACTTTCCTAGCAAGTATGTAGGACAGCGCCATTAGGGCATTAGTGCCGGTCAGCAGCTAGCTAGCTTGTGTGTGTGTGTGTGTGTGTGTGTGTGTGTGTGTGTGTGTGTGTGTGAGGAGGAAACGTCATTGGACGGGATCCTTGATGGCTTGGTTTTCCCAAGGCGGCGTACTTTGTCGTCTTAACTGTCATGTATTTGAGTTTGGTCGCTAACGTCTTCTATGGCGGGCACACGGACGTGTGTGTGTTTACATTACAAGTGTTTGCACCTCCAGGGCAGAACCATAAGAACTTAAACTGACAATACCGCGCCCTGTCTTCTGCTGCGTGCTAACATCATCAGAGCCTACGTTTCAAATGTAGTCTAGTAGTCAACTTAAAATGTAGTCACCATGTCACGAGAAGGAAATCCAACCATTCCGAACCATTCCATTCCCAAACTAGACCGAATGTTATGAAAATAATGTCGGAATGTTACAAGATGAAGTCATCGTGTTACAAGATGAAGTCATCGTGTTATGAGAGCAAAATCGTAATATTACGAAGTAAAGATGCTACTAAAATAAAGTCGGAAACGAAAGTCATAATCCATCCATCTTCAATGGCACCCATCCTCACTAGGTTCGTGGGGGTATGCTGGAGCCTATCCCAGCTGACTTCGGGCGACAGGCGGGGTACACCCTGGACTGGTGGCCAGCCAATCACAGGGCACATATATATACAAACAACCATTCACACTCACATTCATACCTATGGACAATTTAGAGTCGCCAATTAACCTAACATGCATGTTTTTGGAATGTAGGAGGAAACCGGAGTACCCGGAGAAAACCCACGCACGGGCGGGGTCATAAACTTATAATTTTATGAGACAAAAAATCCTACAATTAGTTGTAATAAGTTGTAATGTTACGGATGTAATATTAAGAAAACAGAGTTACGAGAATCAAGTAGTATTGCGCGAACAAGTCATAATTTTACAAAAATGAATAAAATCGTAATATTGTGAAGTAAGGCTGATACGTAAACTTTTGTATTGTTAGAAAAATAATAATAATATTACAAGATAAAATCCTAATATTACAAAGTGCCGTAAATTCTGGTGTATAAGCCGCACCCACTAAATTTCGAGGGAAAAACAGATTTGTACATATATGAACCGCACCAGTGTATAAGCCGCACATGTCCATGTCATAAAACGGCATATCGTGGCGCGCACAAGTCTGTGAGGAGCAGGCAGCTCTTTATTTGACAGGAGCCAATCATGACGAGCTTGTCAACCCATCGGAAATTGCAGGTCATTACTCAGTCTGACTCGCGGTGTCGTCTTACTTTAAACTCATCACACAGCACATTAACACTCAAAAGGTTTACCTAATAAATATACAAACATGTACCAATTCGAAGTTAAAATGGGGAAAAAAACATTTTAAAGTTTTTCCATAATGCATTTCTTCTGAGCAAAGCGATTTTAACGCATGCACACACACCCACACGCACACACGTGCACACACATAGTTCAGTTCCAAATGTGAAAAATGTAAATAGTTCATGGTGTTATTATATTTGTAAATAAATTGTTATTTTCATGTAAAACAAGCCCTTTTTGTGTTGTTTATGTTGGTGTAGTTGTTTAGATATTTGAGCTGACAAAAATCTAAAAATATTTGAGTCAAAGTGAAAGTTATGTTTGAAATGTATCTTTTCACAAAAAGCTGGTTTTCTCCCTTTTCTAGTCAGGAACTGATATTTCCCTGAAACTTGCTTATGCTCTACTGCTCATGACTAAAGAACGGAAAAAGGTAGAAACACAGGTTTTCTTTCCTGATGAAGGACGAGAGTCTAATGTTTCTTCTGGTAGGTTCCATGTTTATATAGCAGCCATAGAACACAATATTCTGTGTGCCTTGAAAGATCAGTCCAAATCCTCTAAAATGGCCGCTACTGAAGGGGTTGTCCTTTAAAAAATGGCTGGGATTGAATGAGTTAATAAAGCTGTGATGACGGACATGGTTTGGCCCCGGAACAGATCAACATTATTCCCTATTGGGAAAACCGTTTTGAATTCCAAATAAAATGTCCAGTGATTGTGTTCAACTTAGATGCCACTTTTCATGGAGTGATGCTGCTTTCCTGACAAATGCAAGGCAAAGTGGGGCCAGCTTTCCTGGTTTTGTGGTATTCTGTGGCTCCAGAGTGGAGGTGGGGATGCGTCTTTGTCCAAGCGTCCATTCATTCATTCATTCATTCATTCATTCATGTATTCATGTAAATCCTTCACTGGTCCCTGCATGTGGAGGAAGGCAGCATTGCTTTGATGGAGCAGCCTATTGACCCGGTGTGGCCACCAGGACGGAATACTAATACACCTCACAGTCTTTCTTTTTTTACGGCCATTGTCACCTTCGCTTTCCACATCTCGTATCCTTGCGCTCGTACCGTTTGAATCGACCGCACGCGGCTTTTGTCGCTTATGTCTTTTGTTGATCGGCTTATTGATTGGATAAAGTGGCTGTGATCCATTTGTGTGTTGTCTTGCTCGCTGGCGTCCTTGCACGGAGGCCAGGTGTGTGTGTGTTTGTGTGTGGAGCAGGGCCCCGGGCTGACTGTGCGCGTGTATGTGTGCGTGTAATAATGGAAGGTTGACATTTAAAGCAGTGCATTTAGTGCCACCAAATTAGCATACTTCTCATTTTCCTGCCAGAGAAAGGCTGGCATTGAATGCTGGCACAGCCAGATTGCTGGACAATTTTAAAAAGCTTTAGTTGGAGATTCATAGAGCAGAAAGCTCAGTCTGACCTTTTTTATGCTGCATTTCCATTGCATTGTGTGGCAATTATGAGACTATTTAGTAAAAAAAATAATACCATGGGGCTTCTTCGATTCTGTAGGAGAATGCATTATGTATTATTCTGTTCTTCCGTGTGACATTTTAGGACTCTTTGTGTTTCTAATCATATATGTGTTAGTCTAAAGACATTTAATAATAATAATAATAATAATAATAATAATAATAATAATGACAAGTGGCATAGAAGACGGATGGATGGATGATGATAATAATTAGGGATGTCCGATAAGATCGGCATAAAAAGCAATATCGGTCATTATCGGTATTGGGATTTGTCCCTATAATGAAAGCCAATAATAAACATAATGCTGTATATAGGCCCATAGGCTGCCGCATTTTCCGGCGCGCAAATGACCTCATCAAACCGCCTCTCAAGCGTGTAAACAACCGTGGGTGGCTCGTAGCAAACGAGCTCACTCCTTCCATTCCATCCATCCATTTATATGCCGCTTATCCTCACTAGTAGGAATGTTACAATTCCCGGAAGTAAGCAACGGTAAAATCAAACACTGCGTGTGCGCGCTGGATTAGAAGAGTCCGTGGAGACGGCCGTGAAAATGCTGCTCGTGGAAACAAATAGACTGTGCTACATGAGAATTATTACTTGATTTTCTTCCCCGGACCTTTTTTTGATGATAAAAAAATTGTAAAAGGACACTCAGTTGACGTTTAGAACAAATGTCACAGCCTAGGCCTAATCGCAAGTATTTCTCAGATGTGTTACACGTACAATGTTGTTTACAGCCACGCTGAGAAGCTAATTGCTGACACTCTATCCATTAGCTTCACAACACATATGTGTTAATTCAACGACAGGAGATACAGTATGTGTGTTACACATATCGGTATGCATATCGGCTGATATCGGTATGGGAAATTGAGAGTGGGACAATATAGGCATATCAGATATCGGCAAAAAGCATCCCTAATAATAACGATAACAAACATTTTACTACACTTTCTAAAAATGATATTCACAATAATAATAACAAACGAAAGAAGACATTTTAATATAATAATAATAATAATAATAATAATAATAATAATAATTAATTAATTAATTCACAATTAATATGATTGCAATTATCCTACTATTACTACTACTAATAATACTAATATTAAAGTACAAATAAATAAATACATACAATATTTATGGACTATATATATATATATATATATATATATATATATATATATATATAATAAAAATAAAATAATAATACATTAATTAAATTCCTGTTATATTGGTCTCATCATATTATTATTATTATTATTATTATTATTATCATTATTGTTATTATTATTAGTGGTAGTACATGATGAAAAATACTTTAAAAAACAGAAATAAATATATATACTTCTTCAGTACTTAAAGAAAAGTTTAAATGCATTCGCTATTATTATAATTTATTATTATTATTAAGATTACTTAACTGAAATTATTGGAATTTTTCCTATTAAATATTTTATCATTAGATTATTTTGTTCATTCTAATTACATTATTTTTAGTACTGTTTTTTTTAATCTATTTTGGTATGCCTGTGAGGTAGATGTGAAATGATATTGATTTATTGTTGGCTGTGTCGTTTTTATTTTTTAAAAATCTATCTAATTTAAATAAGCAGTGAGACAAGGTATTGTACTTACCTGCTCCCTAACAATAAGCATTTGTTTTTCATACAGCAACACTACTGATGTGCATGCGCATACATACAGGTACAAATATTATTTTAATCAAATGACTTGAAACACACACGCACACGCACACACACAGTAATAGCACCTGTTGCTCATTTGCATGCTGTACTGTATAAACAGCTGCGCTCTTTACCTGTCTGCTCATGTTTGCATGTACAAATGGAGGTTTTTATATATTGTAAGGTGCTTTTAAACACGGCTTTTAAAGGCCTGATGTTTGTTCACTGGGGAATATTACAGCATAACAGTGGATAGGAATTAATCCAACCCAATATCATTTGTAATTATGACTGCCATCTTCACATTTATCGACTACAGTAACGGAAAAAATGTGCTTCTCCAAAATGGAAAACATTGCCTTGACTTTCTTTGTTTCGATTTGGAAGATGAGGATGTTGTTGCAGCCAAACCAAAAAGCAATAAACTCAAGGCGATAAATTATGTTTAACGGTGAATATTTCTACTGGAATGCTGCCTTTTTATTACTCTTCCTGGCAACTTGACTTACTTCTATTTATCCATCCGTCCATCCATTCGTCAGGTCCAGTTTATTCCCCGTTGATCCTGTGGGGTTTCCATAGCAACCTCCCTTCGTCCCTTCTTTTCTTATGTGTTGAATGAGGGTCGGACAACAATAACACCCCGCCTTCCCCAATCCCGCTCCCTGCAAAGGTCTGATTGGATAACCCCTGGCCCCCATCCCACCTTCTCGTCACCCCACGCTGTGCTTAACAAGGTGATGTGTCGTCCTTCTTATCTCGGTCTTATTGTGCTGATCCAAGTGTGGCCGTGAACTCGTGGGTGGGGGCAAGAGGGTGAAAGGTTGTGACGTGAGTGTCGATGGAGCTCTGCTGTGGTATGCATTGGGTTAAAGAGAAGCGGCGGCATGTCTTCAACCGGTGGAGTAGGCTTGTGTGGCCTTTGGTTTAGGGTGTTGGGGATGTACAGTATGCACCGTTTTATGTAGGGTAGGGACATCTGGGTAGGGTTACGGTTTGGGTTGGCATTTGGGAGTTAGAGTTGAAGTTGGGGTTTAGGTTATAGTTGGTGTTGCAGTTAGAGTCATGTTTGGGTTAGAGTTGGCATTAGGGTTAGGGGTTGGGTTGCCGTGAGGGATGGTGGTTTGAGCTGACGTTAGCAGTTAAGGCTGGCGTTGGGCTTTGTTTTTTGTGTTGGGGTTAGGTTTTAGGGTTAAGATTAGTCTTGGGTTGGGGGGTTGGTGTTAGGGTTCAGAGATTAAGGTCGGCAGTAAATTTAGGTTTTGGGTTAAGTTTAGGGTTAGGGTTGAAGTTGCAGTTAGTCATGTTTGGGTTAGAGTTGGCATTAGGGTTAGAGGTTGAGGGTGCTGTGGGGGATGGTGGTTAGAGTTGAGGTTAACAGTTAAGGATTGGTGTTAGGCTTTGGACTTAGTGTTGTGGTTAGGTTTTAAGGTTAAGATTAGGGAGTTGGGTTTGGCATTAGAGTGGGTGTTGGGATTCGGATTGTGTGTTAGGTTTGGTTAAGGTTACAGATTACCGTCGGCAGTAGATTTAGGTTTTGGGTTAGCCCTACGGTTAGAGTTTGGGGTTGGAGTTGGGGGTAAGGTTAGGGTTGGTGTTGCAGTTAGAGTATGTTTGAGTTAGAGTTGTCTTTCGGGGTAGGGGTTGGGTTTGCCAGGAAGGATGCTGATTAGAGTTGAGTTAGGGTTGGTGGTTGGCTGTGGAGTTAGTGTTGGCGTTAGGTTTAGGGTTAAGATTATTCTCAGGTTGGGTGTTAGGGTTGGTTAAAGTTAGAGGCTACGGTCGGCAGTAGATTTAGGTTTTGGGTTAAGTCTAGGGTTAGAGGTTAGAGTTGTTGTTAGGTTTAGGGTTATGCTTAACGTTAGAGGTTAGGGTTACAGTTAGGATAGGTGTGAAGATTAGGCATAGGGATGTGGTTGGTGTTGGGATTAGGGCTAGGCTTGGAGTTGGTGTTAAGGTCAGGGTCGGTATGTGGATTGGGGTTGGGATTACAGTTGGTGTTGCGTTAGGGTTAGGTTTGGGGTTAAGGATGTGAGGTCCTAGATTTCCCTTTCCGTTCTAGTTTGTCCGAATTGTAATTGATAAGACTTGTTTAGTGGGGCAAAGTCCCCAAACTGTAGTCAAAATCAGTGGTCCCCAACGTATTTTGACCCACGGACTGGCTTGTGTTCCCACATATCTCCCGCGAACGTGGGGGGGTGGGGTTCATACATGGTAGCGATCTAATTTATCTTATTTATTATCTGTTGTGTAAAACTAAGACATGAATAACATCAAATTAAAAGCACAAAATGAATTCCGACCCACCATCCACCAGTTCAAGCCTGGAGTTTTTCCAGAGAGATTATTACATCGTTGTGTGTGGTAAAGGCAGTGCGCTAGCATGAATTAACTTGAGACAAATGAGCGCAATAAGTCATCAAAACTTGCCTTCATGCATTCCCACATAGTATCAGCATTTGACATCAAATATGAGGTGAAAGAAAAATGGTAAAAATACAGTAGTAGTCTATCTGTGCGGCATGAGAAGTTAGCACACTCACAATGGACATGCATCAAGTGAGACGGATATAACAGAGAGAATCCGGCCACTTTTCAAAATAAAACATAAAAAAAAAAATTAAAAATAATGGAAATATTTTTTTCTTTCTGTGCGGCCCGGTACCAAATGACCCACGGGGGCTGCGGCCCGGCGGATGGGGATCGCTGGTCTAAATGGGTAAAATCCTGGTTTAACTCAGGTGTCAAGGCCGACCTCTGAGTGATGGATTTGATAAGGAGCTACAGTACTTCCCTCTACTTTTGCTCATATCTCGTATCCCAACTGAATTCTCTGACCATGACTGCGCTAAGACGTAGTACAGAAATAACTCATCAATAATGTATTGATGAAACGAGAGCGGTGCCAAAAATACTCTGTAGTATGGATCTTCTTCAGTACCCACCCATTAGGATGTTTACTCTTTCTCCTTGGACTTTCCAGAGGACATGTCTTCTTCATAAAAGACGACCTGCATTAACAAAGCCTTGATGAAGACATCATTGAAAAGCCTTGAAGCGTTAATCAACCACATGCTCCTCGTCATCCCCGGGGAGTGTTTCTTAATAGTCACATCCTTTAAGCTCCTCCAGGTATGATTCAAATCGTCTGACATGCCAGGGGAATAAGCTTGTTGTGTTTCAGGATATTTGGAGAGAAGGTCATTCTTTTAAGGTGGGAACTCCTTCCCGTCCCCGAGGACTTGCTTGGCCAGCGTCCATCACCCTCACATGGTTCTCTGCTAGATGTTTTGAACGTGGAGCTAAATATAGAGGCCACATTGTGCCTCCGCTGCTGAGCTTTCATGTGTTCGGGCTCGCTAGCGTCGAGGACTGATCTCATCCAACCGCAGTCGCTGTGGTCTCCGCAGGGTTGGGGAGGGGAGGGGGTTGCGGGTAAGGGTAGGGGGTGCGAGCGAGGGAAAGTGCTGATGTAATCGTGTTTTGGGTTGTAAGTTACGGCAACATTACAGCACTCAAATGGAATTGAATGGCTTGTGGACACGATGTCGATGGCGGTTTGTCAAGCCATGGACTGGGATGGAGTTCCACAGGATGTTTGTAGTGGCGGCTTGGCTCTCGTCGTCCAATAGATGTCTTTCAACTTGAAGGTTGCAGAATTGGCCCCTCAATTTCCCTGTAGCCCTGTCACTCGACTTCACTTTAATTTCAATTCATACTTTTTTTATTATTATTGTTATATTTTTTTAAAGGGTGGAAGTGGCTCAGGTGGTATACAGCAGGTCGCCCAGAAACCGGCCGGTTGTTGGTTCATACCCCGCTTCCTCCATCCCAGTTAGTGTCGTTGTCTTCCTTGGGCAAGACACTTCACCCACTTTGCCTCCAGTGCTGCCCACACTGGTGTGTGAATGTGAATGAACGTTTGGTGGTGGTCGGAGAGTCCGTAGGTGCTGCCACATTTTCGTCAGTCTACCCCAGGACAGCTTGGCGGGAGACCACCAATAAATAATGAAAATGAAGCATCTTGTAAAAAGGTGCCGTATAAATCTAATCCATTGTTATTATTTTATTATTTTATCATTTTTTTATATTTGTATTTATAATTTTATTTGTATTTTTTATTTTATAATTATAAGTATTTTATTTTTGTCCCCACCTTCACCTGTTAGTCGCTTTGTTTGAAATCAAGCTTGTGTCATTCCACCTCACTTTATTTGTAACTAATTGTTTTTTTTCTTATTATATTTGATTATTTTTTGAACATTTTCATTTTATTTTTTAGGATTTTACAAATATGTATTGATATTTTTATATTTTTTATCTTTATTGCATGCATATATTTTACAATTATAAACCATAAAAATATGTGAAATGTTTCATATAATATAAATACATATTAAATTATTTTTCATTAAATGTATTCATTTTAATATATTTTATTTTTATTAATATTTTATTTTATTATTGTACATAATATGTATTTCTTTTTTTTATATGAATGCAGTCTAAAAGTGGAATCATTTTATATTAAAAACAAGTATTTGGGATTAAATATAAACTATTCTTGTGGGTACAGTTTGCTTTTTCTTTGGGTTTTGGGGAATATTGAGCAGCCTCAAAATGAGGAGGAAGAATAGACACAGCACGTTTTTATTGGGCTTAGCTTGAACTAACCACGGAGACACAGTGTGTGGTATCCATGTTCAGCATGTTAGGTTGAGGTCACACACACATACACGCATTGTGGCTTTACAATTTGCTGGAGTGGCTAAAACACGGCGGTGAAGTCTCGTGTGTGTTGGCCTTGGCGTCCACCTGTGTCCACCAGCAGAAAGGCTAACCTCCCTCAAGGCTGAGGTGATGAAAATAGATGTACGTGAAAACAGCTCTTAAGGTAATAGTCAGCAGCTGTGGTCGTGCAAGCAGAAATATTCCTTACTTGAGGAAATGCATCAGCTCTTTATCAGCAGCAATAACGATTAGCATGTGAATACGCGGCATTGGCGCGTTTCCTCGCTAGGTAGCCGCGGGTTATTTGCCGTCTATATCTTGGTATGTCAGATGTGCATTTCCATGCAGCGCTACTACAACCTTTGCTTTTATTTAGCGTCGCTAAACACCAGCAGGGGGGCTGGGGTTTCACAGTCTGGCACGCTGTTAAAAAAACGAACGAGGGCCGAGGGAGCGGGAGAATATGAATTGGAGTTTGGTCAACCTTCAAACGGCTTTCCGGGGCGCTTACATGCTCGCATCAAAAGCGCCCCTCTGGCACCGACGGCTGAAGCCAGGAGGAGACAGCCTGTGATGGCGCTGCTATGACCGTGCTGCTGTCCTCCCACGACAAACACCCCGCCGACTGGGTGCTGCGTTTACACACGGAAATCAAACTGCACTTTCTTGGGATTTGCCTGTAAAGAACGACCACGCTCAATCCCTGGCTACCTCCATACGTCGTACCTTGGATAAACCAATAGGCTTCTTTTCCCGCTAAAGATGGGCAAGGTACGAGGCACTGTGCAGGCAGGGCATTTCCAGTACATTTCCTAAAATGTAAGGATATCTTAAGGAATTGTGGGAATACAGACATCCCACGTTGATCGCGGTTAATTGTTTCCAGACCCAAACGTGTCAGTGAATTTCCGCAAAGTAAGACACCTTATTTATAAATGGAATATTTTTGTAGTTTGGAACCTGTTTACGACCTTCTAAATACGTTTTTTTTTACGTTATTAGAGCCCTCTAGGCATGAAATAACACCCCTATAGTCACTTTTACATTTCTAAAAGCGAGAGAAGATAAGAGAAAATAAGACATAAAAAGACATCATGCAGACTCACAGTTGTTAGCATTGGGAAAGTTCCTTGTTGGTTTTCCGTTTTTACTTCCAGTTTCTGTGCAGTACTTCCTATGATGACTAAGCCACAGCCTACAAGATGAGCTCATCGGAGAGAGAGCGAAGGGAGTTGTAGGTTTTTTTGTAGTTTTTTTCACACTTTTTGCATGAGCACCATTTTATCTCCACGCCAGCCAGGCTTAGAAAGCTTTGATGACATATCAACACCCAAAGGCCCGAAAACACATGCTGACAGGAAGTCTTGCTCGCTTTTAGGTAAAGGGACTACATAACACAAGTTAGTTGTACCTCATGCCATATAAGGACATATGCGTCTGTAGTCTCATTACACACACACACACACACACACACACACCATAATAGGGAACCTCTTGCATAATCTGTCGCAATCACAAAGCTTATTATATTATTATCAAGTATGAAAGATAACTTTAATAAGTTGCAGTGCTATGATTATTTGATACAAATGTTCCTATGTCATACAATGTCATGCAATATGTCATACGAGGCATTACGGTATGCGTTCATGCTGTTATGCTGGGGACATCGGGGGTTCGGAGCTAAGTTTTAGCATGGCGTGGGTCACGGGTGCAACAATCGCCCCAGTTAGGGATTATTGTGCCTGTTGTGAGATCATTCGAGCCTGCCGTTGTTCCGGCGATCAAGTCTGGTGCTTGTGTGTCTCACCCAACATTACAGTTACATTACTGACACCTAGTGACCAGTGTAGAATACGACATATCATCACAACATCTTTGAATGCGTCTTTTGGATGCCTTGTATTTGGATTTTACTTCATTTTGACATTTTTACACTTCAAAATGCATAGTTTAGGCAAAAAAAACATAACATTTGCTTAATTATGCATATTTTTGGACTAATAATAGGACATATTCAACCATGATTCATTAGCTTCATAGTACGCGGTTTGGGTCCTCGGTGTGCAAAACGTTTCATGCGGAGTAACTGTAAGGATGGGCCAGATTAGACATGGGTGTCATATTTTACAAAGGTAAAAATGGATGTTTGCATACTTGGAAAGTCATTTTTTAAAAAAAGATCACTTATTGCGTGTTCCTGGTAAGTGCAATTCAATTGACTAACCAAAACGGCAACACAGGGTGATCCTCACCTTGGCATCCCACATGGATCGTTGCTAGGACCGATACTGTTATGTCTTACGTCTTAAAAATTGCATTAAAATCTGTAATAAACAACCGACGTATGATTTTCTTTTAAAATTTTGAAGTAAAATTGAGCTGTATTTTATTATTAAAAATGAAATATCATATTTTGTGGTCTTACTTTTTACTTACAATTTTGATATTTAACAGTAATAAATTCCTCTAAAATACACTTTGGGTGTGTAATTATGTGTAAATAAAAGTATGCAAATCCCTCAAGTTACCGGTCCATCTACATCCGTACCTTCACTATGGTCATGAGCTTTGGGTGGTGACCGAAAGGATAAGATTGCGGGCACAAGCGGCCGAAATGAGTTTCATATGTAGGATCGCGGGACTCTCCCTTAGAGATGAGGTGAGAAGCACTGTCATCCGGGAGAAACTGCTGCTCCTCCTCATCTTGTCAGGATGCCTCCCGGATGCCTCCCTGGGGTGGTTTTCAGGGCACATCCAACTGGTAGTAGGCCTCGGGGATGACCCAGGACACGTTGGAGAGACTATGTCTCTCCACTAGACTGGGAATGCCTCGGGATCTGCCGGGCGGAGCTGGACGAAGTAGCCGGAGAGAGGGAAGTCTGGGCTTCCCTGCTTAGGCTGCTGCTTCCACGACCCGACTTCAGTTAAGCGTAAGAAGATGGAAGAGTGGGACTTGGTGACCGTTGAGAAACATGGCTCCAAGGTTGAGAACCCCTGCTTTGCAGAATAGTTGCTTCTCCAAGTGGCTAAATGAGTAAATTACAGTTGAATTGTCTGTTGACTTGTTTGACAAAACATGAGACAAACGTGTTGGTGTCCCCAGGGATCTGTGCTTGGACCAGTACTGTTATTGCGTATTGTTAGAAAGCCCTTCCCTTGTTATGCAGACGACATATTACAAAAATAATTGGTGGACGTGTAATTCCCTGCAGTGTTTGGGTGATAGCTAGCAAGTTTCTGTGTCAGGATGTCCTATAATCACCTGGCAGGCTCTGACAGTAACCGCATGTACCGACCACGCTCACAATGTCGACCTATCCACACAGACACACCCCTTCTGTTGTATTCCTTGACTTCAGGTGAAATATAAGGCGCAAGCTTCCTCCTCTTCGCGTGTGCGTCTGTCTTTCCTTTCCCTCCACGAGCGAGCCTCGCTCAGCCTGGATAAGATGTCTAATCCATCACGGCTGTCAGGCTGACGGATTGGTGTAGTCAGCAGGGAATGCTGTGTCGGAATGTGCTGCGTTTTCTCTCTCGTATATTATAGCATCTCATACATCGTACGTTAGCCCGCGTCTTATCTCGGGCGCTTTGCTGTGATCATGCAAGCCAGACTGTTTCAACTTTGAACCTCGCTATTTCAAGCACGTCGGATGACGTTGAATCTAAAGGTGCCCTATTATGCAAAAGTGGCTTTTTTAATGACATTCTAACAGAGCTCGCTTTTGAAGTTGCGACTTTGCTTGGCATTACGAAGGGAAAACCTCCTTCATCATGGACATAATACCTCCTCTGACCCGTCACTAGCTAGATGAGCACGCCCCGTGTATACGCCCACCACTTTGTATAAAACCAGGCTCTGCTGTACATCTTTAATAAATACTAATTGTATGGAACTTGGCCGGGATTTGTTCAATTCAATGATCCCTTCTATTGTAAGGCGTGTAGAATAGGAGATTTGCATATATGCCCACACTTTTTACCCTTTTTGTTCCATAATGCTCAGGATCTTTCAACAAAAGTAGAATGACTGATTTACTGCACCCAACCTCAGCAGCCATGGCACGCTGCGAGAGGCCTTGCTTATGCAGCTCCACAATCCCACCACGTTGAAAAAGAGAAAGCTTCTTAGCTTTAGCCATCGGGAGGGCATGACCGTGTGAATGCCTGACAGAAAATGAACATTTTGAGCAGATTTTGGCTTTTATAGCCTGTGGTCTTAAACATTTGATCCGCTGATAACCAGCCTATTTCAGTTTAATGGTTGTTTTCAATAAATGACTTTTTCAAAATGCTTTTTGTCTCACTCCCCCTTCTTGTTTTTGCATATTGGAGCTCTACTTAAAACCTCATTAAGATCCAAATGTGCAAAATGCAAAGTCTAGCAATGTTTCAACTACTCTTAAGATTTTGATCAGGAGTGTATTACATATAAAATCAATAGAGTGCTCAGATACTTGGACTTAAAGAAGCAAGTCCGAAACACGCCCCCAAAAAACTTTGAGGAAAATAGGAAGTTGGAGCCCCGCAAAGGTAGTATAGTCGTCGGTTCGGTTATCACTCCCTCGCTTTATAGCGTTTTTTCAAAAATGTGTTAATTAATAAATGATGGCTGTTTTGTGGTTGACGAGGGCGTATTATTAGTCAACCAGTATTGAAAGACAAAGGTACAGTATATGTAGTATTCTGGCCACGAGGCGTCAGACATGACATTAGATTATTGTCACACTGCATAGAGTTGGCCATGGCGTGTCTGACATGATATAGTGAAAAGAACTTCTCTTCCCATTCAGTGTGGAAGTGGTAACTGTTTTGCTTTTTTGTCCTTCTTCCCCACTCTGTTTAAAACACTTGTCTAAGTCAGTCACTAACTAACTAGTTAGCTCGCTAGCTTGCAAATGGTTAAAGCCATGGCCGTCTCTTGTGTCCCTGCAGTGATCCCGTAGCCCGTGCATTACAGATGAGCAGTGTGTTGCAATTAAAGAATAACAGGAGTGCAAAGGTGACTATAGGGGTGTTAGTTCATGTCTACAGGGCTCTAATAATGGTAAAGATTATATTTAGAAAGTCATAAACAGGATTTCTGTGCTCTAACTACGAAAATGTTTCATTTATTAATATTGAATCCTACTTTGAGGAAATTCACTTATCGCAGTTACGTCAGGAACCAATTAACCTCGATAAACGAGGGATGACTGTACATGTACTCTATGGTTGTAGTATGTCTACCGTTGATGTATTCCAAAAACAGTATGCTTCTGGCTTTAGCATACAACAATCCATAAATGTTATAGTCTGAATCTGGAGTGTAATTCTCTCCTTAACCGAGTCCACCGTGCAGACTCTACATCTTGTGAAATTACCCTCGAGTCAATAGCGAGTAATTACTTCATATTTTTGGCGAGGGACCATAAAGCTTATTGATTCGCTTCTGGGCTCTACGCACGGCATCTTTAACCCGCTTTACATCTTTCCTCATCAACAGCAAGGCAGGACAGGATAGCCAAGGAGTTCCATGCCATGACCTTTGGACAATTGTTATTGATTGTACAGGAGTGTCGTGGACTTGAACAGATAGTACTGTAGAGGCTTCGCTCATGTTAGGGTCAGTCTACCTTTTAGCACTTTTATTGTGTCCTCCAGTGAAATGTGGGGATACATGAGGCGAATACAGCTAGCTGCTAGCACAATTTCATCCGGCGATTGCCGGCCTTTTTGAGTGCCGTTCGTTGTATGTACCACTGGAATGTCTCGACTGACTATACAGGGATTAGATGTTTTTCCTGTGAACGGTATTGTCTACTGAAAGTGATGATACAATGTGCGAATACCGCTTCTTGCTAGCATGATTTTGTCAGACGATTTTCAGTCTTGCCGGGTGACATTCGTTATGTGTAACACGGAACTATTGACAGCTCTCGACTGTTCATACGGTGATCGGATGTAATTCTAGTGACCTTGCGATCTGCGAGGAACTCTTGTTGCTAGCCCAGTTTGGTGATCGGATGTTTTTTCGTGTGAACAGTATGGTCTACTAAAAGATAGAACGTGCGAACAAAGCTGTTGCTAGCATTATCTCGTGTGATGATTTCCAGCCTTATGGGATGCCATTTGTAGTGTGAAACATGTACTTGTAGTTCCTGACCGATCTCGATTGATCGTACGGTAATTCGATGTTTTTCCGGTGAGCAGAATCATCTACTTAAAGTGACAATATAATGTGCGTATAATTCTTGTTGCTAGCCCAATTTTGTCTGATGATTCCCAACCTTGTCGGGCGCCGTTCTAACATGGAGTTCTTGATGATTTTCGACTGATACCGTACGGTGATTGAATGTTTTTCCATGTGAACAAAATGGTCTACTAAAAGCGATGGTCCAAGGTGCGTGTAACACTTGTTGCTAGCACGATTTACAACCTTGTGTGTAATATGGTGTTATTTAAAGGTCTCGACTGATCGTACGGTGATTGGATGTTTTTCCGGTGAACAGTAACATCTGCTAAAGGTGACTAAACCTAGTGGGGTGCCCTTTGTTGTGTGAAACATTGAGTTACTGACAGATCTTAACTGATCGTGCGGTGATTTGATGTTTTCCCGGACGGCATTCGTTGTGTCTAACATGTACTTACTGACAGCTCTCGACTGATCGTACGGCGATCGGATATTTTTTTCTAGTGAACAGCATTGTCTACTAAAAGTGACGACACAGTGTGCGAATAACGCTTGTTGCCAGCGGGATTTTGTCTGAGTTGCAGACTGTGGTTCTTCCCAATACATACCTATATAGCATGAATATGAACTGATTGGCAATTAGCAACATAGCCCCAGCCGCGTTACCCCTGGTACCATGATACATTGGGCTCAGGATGTGAGAACACATTTTTTTTTAGAGCTTGTAGTTCCCATTTCACAGCTTGTACGGAGTTCTATCCCTGGTGTTCGTGTTAGTAGTTGCCACTTTGCTAGCATCACCCCTGATGCTGAAGACAGGCAGGCTGGCTAATGGGCTCTGGCGATCATATGGGGGATCATCCAGGACCATGTCGGGCTTGTTTCAGTGCATGTCGTAGCAAAGTAGAGGGGCGGCACTGCAGCAAAAACAACCTGGTGTGTCAAATAAAGCCTAATGGTGCGGACAGAGATAGTTTGCAAGGCGAGCAGCAGCGTGGAGCTAATGGAGGTGTAGGGTTGTTTTTTTTTTAGCAAGGGAGTCACTTCCTCAGGTACTGCTAGCGTCTGAGTGGAGGGAGTGTGGTTAAGAGCTCCAGTTTTGCTCTGAATTATTCTTGGTCTGGTGGTCCGGTAAACATCCTCTGGTTTCCGCCTCGTATCGCCCACCCAGGTGAGCCTGTACGGGACAAGCGGCCTCACGGACACTCTGCAAAAACACCTCACGTTTCCGTGGGCGTGTGTTTGTGCGTCCGCATGAATGAAGCAAGTCTTTCCATAAATTACAGCCGCAATATAAGTGCAGCTAATGTGAAAAGCAACTGGATGTGTGTGTGTGTGTGTGTGTGTGTGTGTGTGTGTGTGTGTGTGTGTGTGTGTGTGTGAGGATGTGGCTCAGGCCAAAAAACCTCCTGTTCTTATTCAAATGAAAGCATCGCTGAGTGTAACCTTCAGACGAGAGTCACATAAAAGCTTTGATAATGTGCAACATTTTTTTTGTTACAGGTGTTTTCAAAAAAGGCTTTTCAAAAATCTTTTTAATGGGAGAAAAAGCCACTTTGCACAAAAGCAACCGTGTTGTTATTCATGTGTTTAATAGCAAATACTTTTGTGTATACTGTCGCTGCCCTCAGTCTCCTCTTGGATGAAATGAATCACCTTGCAGTGGCCGACTGCCACAATACAGGCAACCTTCATCCATTGTTGTTGTGTAGCGGCACAACTGACATTCACAGAACAGATTCATGTATTCCAGTTAAGCATATTTCCAGCCACGCCACGCTCACGCTCGTGGGTAACGCATCTGCTCTTGAACCGCTCCACACAAAAAGGTGAATATTGGTCAAAACATACGCCCCGACTCTGCTCCGCCGCTATAAACCCCAAAGTTTGACCCACGTAAGTCGTCTTTGCCGGGACACGGGTACGCCTTAGCAGGAAATTGTCTATAAGTCATTGATAATGATGATAAAACGTTTAAGATATCTGTATTACATGTATGCTAGCATGTCTTCCAAAGCAGTTTGAACACAACCCATAGGGGGCGCCACAATTCACCGTCATGTACAGTCGTGAAAAAATGAGTCCATCCTTTGTGGCATATATTTGCTTGCGTAAGCTTCTACTCCTGAACCGCTGTGCACGAATGGGAGAAAATTGGTCAAAACATGCGCTTTGACTGTGTTGCCTGTGTTATTATTTTTCTGGCAAATACACCACATGGTGGCGCTGCTATTAAACCCCAAAGTTTGACCCCTGTAAGTCATCCTTGCAGGGGTACTGGCGGACTTAGCAACAATGTATTCTTAAGTCATCCACCATTTGTCTGATCATGATAAAACGTTGACGATATCTGTATTACATGTATGCTAGCATGTCTTCCAAAGCAGTTTGAACACAATCATATGAAAAAGCGAGTGCATTCCATGTGGTACACGCTTGCTTGCGTAATCTCATTCGTCCACTTTGAACGGGTGAAAATTGGTCAAAACACGCAACGCTACCGTGTTGCCCGTGCTATTATTTTTCTGACAAATACACCACATGGTGGCACCGCTATTATACCCCAGATTTACTGTTGCTTCTGAGCCATGGGGTGTTGCCATATTTTCAGGACTGTAACTGACTGATGCGTTCAAGGAGGGCTCGATTTACGCAGTCTCCAGCGGTAGAACTGACATTCCCAAACAGACATAAACTCCTCATTTATTTCCTGACGTGAACACTGTGTTTTTTTCCGGCAGATTGCAGAGATTAGAAGCATATTTGCTTGTGCCAAGACGTGTTTAATCTGCTTAATTAGCACCACCTTGTCGACAGGAGCCTGCAAAAACCTCCTGGATTTGGTTTCTTTTTGTGTTTTTTTCCTCTCCTGCATCAAGTGTAGCGAGGAAGGGGGAGGAGTGTGGGTGGAAGAGTCGTCGTCTGCAGGCAGTGCTCTTAAATCTTGTCTGTGGAGAGCGTTGAGGGGGCAGTTTTATGCAAAGTGATTTACTGGACCCCCACAATGGAGGATAGGGTTACGAGCACTAAATTATTGGCTGAAATTATTTAGCCTTTGAGAAACCTTAGCTTTGTTTGTCTTCCATCCTGGGCCTGATGGATGATGAACCCACCCCCACCCTTGCTCCCCGGTAAAGCTTTGAACCTGAGGCTAAGTTACCACAAAACCCAGCACGCTTCCAGAACTTGTTGGGTAAATCTTAAAAGGCATGGTAGGGTTTCCCGATACGTGAGTTAACGTCTCCCTCCTCCCCCGAACGTTCATCCGTCTCTTCAGATGCTGACAGCATCAGAGAGCGGCCTGACTCACAATAAAGCGCCGCAGAGCGGGAGAGAAGGTCGTAAGTCTCTCAAGAGGAGCTCTGGCTGTGTTGGCGTATAAGCGCTTGACGGCGTCGTCCAGCAGCACAGCGCTTAAAACAGTCAATAATAGGACACACGTACTGTTTAGAAAAAAGGTAGAATTACAAAGAGGCGTGTCATGACATTTTGGTGATGATCTGGATAATGTGAGCACCTCCCCCAGAATCATAATGGCACCGCCCATCTGGTCATTATCACCCTTTATGAACCAGGAAGTCATTGGTCCAAGGGGGCAGGGTTTTGTCCATAAAGCATGTCCGACTTCTTGTTGTGTGCTGACCTCTAACCTGGCTGGCCCCCTCACCGCCTGAAGCAGTGGTGTCCAAAGTGCGGCCCGGGGGCCACAAATCAACACAAAAATGCAAAAAAACAAACAAAAAAAAGACCAGTAATCAATAAGACCAGAATAAAGACAAACTCTAAGAAGAGGAAAGTCATAAAACAAAGAAAAACAAAGAATGAAGTTGCAATTTTTGGAAAATTTGGTTGGGAAGGTTATAATATTACAATGATAAAGTCAAAATTTTACGGGACTAAAGTCATAATATTAAGAGAAAAAATGTGCAAAGAGAAAGTTGAAATGTGTGTAAAATATAAAAGCAAAAATACGTAACGTAAGGACACAAAGTTCATATTAATTATACGCTTTGTCACCTATAACATAACCTGAGATGCAGGCTGTTTTTTTTTCTTTAAGTATTAAAAAAAGGCTCGATTTTCAGCACGCGGCCCTCGGTTGGAAGAGTTTGGACACCCCTAGCCTGAAGGTTTTCAGTATCACACACACGCACACACACACACAAAACCTAATGATTATACTACAAGTAATATCTGAAAACAAGATAGCTGATGTAGCTGTGGTCAAATGTCAAATCTGTACATTTTTATTAATAACAATGTTTAAAAAAAACACTCAACAACTGAATTTCAGACAGTCAGAAGCTACCTAGCCTAACGTTCCATGTCAAAACAGGACTACAACTGGTATGGAAACACCCATGAGCTATTGGTTTTTGTCAAAAAAGGAACCCTGTTGATTTTGACTGGTATTTGACCCAAGATGGCTGAGGTCAGAAGTCAAATGTGTGCATTTTTGTTGCCACTAATGTTTACGGGACACTCAACAACTGAATTTCAGACACTCAGAAGCTATTGTTTCATGTCAAAACAGCAATCCTATTGATTTTGACCGATATCTGACACAAGATGGCCGAAGTAGCTGTGGTCAAAGATCTAATATTTAGTACGAGTGCGTAAATAACCTATTAAAAACTCCAGACGTTCCACGGCTACTGCTCTTTTCCTGTGCATAAATCCAATTGATTTTGACTGATATCTGACACAAGATGGTTGAAGTAGCTGTGGGCAAATTTGTGTATTTATGTTGCCAACACTGTATAAGAGACACTTTACAACTGATCCCCCCCCCTCCCCCATCTGCACAGGAGTCTTATTGATTTTGTTGGCTATTTGACACCAGCTGGGGTGAAGTGTCTCGTTAAACAATCAAACTGTTGTCAAAAACGCTCTGTTCTTTCTTTTCCAGATCCGCGTGGACGGTCCCCCTCACGGCGGCGTGCAGTACGAGACGGTGGCGGTCATGAAGGACGGCAGCCCCATCCTCCGAGACATGGCCTTTTCGCTGGACCGCGCTCACCTGTACGTCATGTCGGAAAGACAGGTAGGTGCTGAAACATTACAGTAGTAAAAAAAAAAAAAAAAAAAAAGGCCCCTCTCTGTGCTGGTCCGCCCTCTCAACACGAGTGCCACCGACACCCTCTTGTGGGCTATAAATAATCAGGGCGGCACAGCGGGAAGGCGGGGGGGGGGGGGTCGCTGTGCCGGCGTTTGATAATGAAAGCGAACAATGAGGGCAGGGATGAAGCAAGAAATGGAGACGATAGAAAAAGAGAGAGAGGAATGAAGATCAAGTGCACTTGGCGGATGCTTGGCTGAGGACGATGACAGGAGGAGGAGGAGGATGGATGAAGGTGAAAGGGGCAGACGGAAGTCGTCTCTTCTCTTATCTCGCCAAGTGACGTTTGTCCATCTCCGTCTCGTGCCGTGACACGCCATCATCAGGTGAAGAGCGGCCCGTCAGTGACGTGCTGGACTGGACAAAGTATGTGTTGGTGAAAGGACAGACGGCTGTTTGCATGATGTCGGGTTATGTGAATGGACATACAGATGTTAGCATTATGGGTGTAAATGAGGGACCGTACTGACATTTATGTTATGGGCGTATGTGAAAGGACAGACGTGTGTAGATTTGTACATATGTGCAGTATGTGAATATACACTTTTATATTGTGAGTTTATGTGAATGGACATACAGATGTTAGCATTCTGGGTGTATGCAAGTGGAAACAGTTGGTTATATTACATGTGTATGTATCCTTATTGTGTGTATATGAACAGACAGACAGATGCCAAGGACATGTGTGCGAATGCACAGGCAAGTCTATACGTGAATGGACTGACATGCAGTATTTTGGCACCGTGGATGTGGGTGAATGGAAAAATAGTTATGTTGTTATAATTATGGGTTTATGTGACTCAACAGACAAACAGATGTTACTGCTGTATTATGGGTGTATGTGAATGGAAAGACAGATGTTGCCATGATGGGTGAATGATAATTGACATACAGAAATAATCAATATCAGTGTAGCTTATTGGAGAGACATATGTCTACATTATGTGTGTGTGACTGGACAAACATAAGTCAAGATGATGTTTACCATTACCATTAGATGAAAGGATAAACCATTTACTGTGTGCTGGGGGGCAGAAGGGTTTGAACATGTGGTGTTAACACGAGTGCAGTGAATAGACAGATGTGTACAATGTGTATGAATGGACAGACATGTTTACAGCATAGGTGCATATGCATGGATAGACGGATGTAATCATTCTCAGTGTATGTGAATGGACAGACGGATGTTTACAGTATCAGTATATGTTAATGGGCAGACATGGGTGTGTGTGAACGGACAGACATGTTTAGACTACAGATGCATTTGCATATGTAGACAGATGTAATCATTGTGAGTGTATGCGAATGGACTGACAGATGCGTACAGTATGCGTACTCTATATGTGAATGGGCAGACAGATAGCTAACAGGTTAGCGCTGGGCTTGCAGCGCCCGTGCGACTGACACAAATAGCTGTGGGCGGCTGTGTGATTTGTTTTATTTCATGCCACACAAAAAAGAAAAAGATTTCACACTGTTAAAAAAAACAAGCTTTGTTTTAGTCAGTGAGTGTTTGCCTGCTGGGAGTGTAAAAATATAACGGTGTCACGCTGAATCTCGTCAGCCTCCTCGACCTGCAACACTGCTGACTGGAACAAAGAGTTTTGCACCTCAGACTCGCTTTTGATGCACGTTTGCGTCTCCAAAATATTTGTTTCCAATGGACGCACACGTTGAAAGTCAGCGCGCTTTGCGTAGTTGTTTTCATATTCAAAGTTTGGCAAAAATGCATTTGAATATTTGCAGCTGCAGGATGGGTGCGGAGATATTGAATGTGTTAGTGTGTGAATGGAGAAACGCATATTCATGTTATGGTTGTTGGGGTTTATATACACTGGAACGTAATGTGATTGTATGCGAATGGCCATACATCCTTTATATCGACATTATGGGTACATTTAAGCAGAAAAACAAATGGTTCCATTACGTGAAAGGACATACGTGCGCTTATGGGAATGAAAACAAATGCTTAGATTATGGGTGTGGTGGATAGGCATTTACACTTCTAGTATGGTTGTCTGGAAATGGATGTATTTACCACTCTGGGTGTATGTGAATGGAAAACCACGTGCTACCATTATAGGAGTACATGAAGTGAGAGCCAGATGTTTACATTATGGATAAAGGCGAATGAACAGACACTGCAGTATGAGTGTATGTGAATGGATCGACAAATATGTTGCCTTAATAGATGTACATGAGCGGACAGACATTTACAGTATGTGTATATGTGAATGGACAGACAGACAGATGTTTACATTATGGGTATGGGCGAATGAACAAACAAGTTTATGTGAACGGACAGATGGATGTTTACATTATGGGTGTATGTGAATGAACGGACACATGTTGACACTATGGGGGTTGTTGAATGAATAGAAATGTTCATAGTCTGGGTGTACAGTATGTGAATGGACAAACAAGTAATTTAGATTATGGGCATATGCGAATGGACTTACATCATCTGTGCTTACATGAAAGGACAGGCCGACATTTATGAGTGGAGGTGAATGGACAGATAGGTTTGTAATATGGTTGCATGTGCATGGACAGACATACAGTATCAGTGTTTAGAGCTTGGGTGTGTATGTGAATGGACAGACAGATATATTGCCTTAATGGATGTACAAGTATGTGTATATACGGACAGTGTGATGTTTACACTATGGGTATGGGTGAACACCACTATTTGTATCTGTATCTGTTCACCCATCTAAATTATCTGTATTTGTATCTGTACTCGGATTGGTTGAGGAATGAACAGGAAGTGGGCGTGGTTTGACTGAAAATGGGTGGGGGCTTAAATCAGTATGTTATGTTAAGTCTGAAATTGACATGGATTGATCGGAAATTGCTGTATTTATTGTTTATTTGAAAACTATTTGCAGAACAGCCTCAAAATTGAGATTCAAATGACATTTTTGATCACAAAAGTAAAAGAACCACTTACAGAACATATTTTTGATGACATTTAAAATGTTTGAATGATCTGTGCGAAGCTGGGATCCATGCAGACATCCAATGATGGCAAACAGGGAAATAATCTGTCAGCCTCGTTCACTGTATTTTTCTCAAAAGCACCGCGTTCAGTACTACAAGCAACGTTTTCCATCTACCTTTATATGACTAGCTACTTACGTAGCGAAACAAGTCTACCAACCAACCTTGGATATCATACAAACCGATAAGCAGGAGCGAGCGCTTATTCAGGCACCACGAGCGAGCACTGGGTGACAGGGAGCCGTTGTGAGCGAGAGCGCAGGGTGCAGCGAGTTCAGATATCGTGAGCGCGAGGAGAGTGATCTTTATGCTGAGTATGTTTGTTTTGCCATTAATGTGTCTGTCTAGGGAGGGGCTGTAACTCTGTGTGACAGGCCAATCACAGAGCATGCAGACTGAATACGTAAGTAGTTACCCAATGAGGATTTTCCTTCGTCACGATTGCAGATAATGACGAGCTGTCGTTTCATGCTCGTACTCGGCACAAATGCATTATCCGTAAAGGATACTCCGGCTCATCCCTAGTTTATAGTATGTGAATAGACCAACAAATAATTTAGATTATGCGTACATCCAATTAGATTTGCAACATCTGTGTTTATATGAAAGGACAGACCCTTTTGGAGCCCAAGATCTCTGGGTCCCCCAGATGGCCCCTGGGCCGCACTTTGGGCACCCCTACTTCTGTGGATCTTCGCCGGGGTCGGGCTTGTGGCGTCGGCTCTATGAGCAAACTACAAGTGTATTTGGCATGTTGGCTCGGTGTCGTGGGCGAGCGAAGTGATGGTGATGGAGGGGGGAGGGGCTGCGTTACAGCAGCCAGTCCTAATGAGCAGTGTTTTTTGAAGGTGCACATCTATGGAGTTACATTTGTGCCTTAATTTTGAAGTAGCAAAGGCTGCTTTTGGGCCGTAACGTGCGATACTTGCTGTTGCGTGAGCAGGCACATCTTTGCCCTCTCTCCTTGTGGCTCGACCTGTGAGCGCGAGGCGAGCCGGTGTACGTGTGTGCGCTCATGATACCTCCTCCGGTCGGGTTTTGGAGACCGGCCTCCTGGCTGGAGCTTGCCTGGACAGCGGCAAGGAGCACGGGCGTGTTCAGTGGTCAAAATGCGTGCCTGTTGCTCATTCTCCGGGAGGTGATGTGATCATACATCTTTTTTCTAACATTCTCGCGATCGAGTCCCAAAGATTGACTAGTAACTCGAGAACGACGGTTTAGAGCATGGGTGTGTATGTGAATGGACAGACAGATTAGCACATTTAAACGATTGATGGTTACTTAAATGGGGCGTGAAAGAGGAGTGCCAGTACAGTACAGTACAGTACAGTACAGTACAGTACAGTACAGTACAGTACAGTACAGCAGATGACAGTATGTTGCTATCTATGCAAAAGCTGTGCCTGTATCTCTCTCTCTCCCTTTCTCCTTCCTCCCATGCTGTGTCGGCCACAGAGGTCCTCTTTGTTACCGCGAGTAGGAAACGCGAGCGGAGCCAAATGTGTCCTGCTTTGTGTTTGATATCATTCCGGCTTTGTTCTCGCCGCCTCCACTCAGCCGGCGCTTGGCCTCCATCGCTTCCAGAGCCAAGCACTCACGACGGAGCTCGCGATGCCCATCTTCCAGCGGAGATGGGATCAGGACACACGAGGCATTTAGAAGACATTACTGACGCTTCCAAACACACAAACAGCGTGATTCCCGTAAAGTTTGACAACTTCAGACCACCAGATGGCTCTGTTTGCGCTCGCTCTCTGTTTGTCTGCTCCGTGAAGAGCGAGTGAAGGTGTGGAATGCTGATGCCGCACGGCTTCGCACTCAGCGGCTCCACATCAAACACTTGTTTCATCTGAGGAATAAATGAGAAGAAAAGCGTTGGTAATTACGCAGGATGACTTCAGAGTGGAGACGGTCTTTGCGTGCAGGCGCCCACGTCTACAAGTCTCGATGTTGGATACGTGAACCACGATGTCTGCACTTTTAATGACCTGTAGGATGTTTTCATGCATTCATAAAAAAAACTCACTTAAGTAAGTCAGGTTTTATAGATAAAGTAGGTTTATTGGTGATTATAAAGTATTTTATTTAATTTAAATGTATTTAAAATCATACTCTTCAATCTTATTTAATCCACTCACAGTAAAATAAAAATAATTTTATGTTTTTAAAATGAAGTTTTAAGGTTTTAAATAAAAATTAACAATTATAAAAATTATTTTATTTTAAAATTATTGAATTACTTGTTAAATGTATTTGAAATAATTGCATTTTATTTTATTTTTAAAAAATCAAAATAAAATTAAAATATTTAATTGTTTAAAATAAAATCAGTAATTATTGTAACATTTTATTCAATTACTTCTTAAATGGATTTGAAATAATGTTATTCTATTTTAGAATTAAGTTTATTTATTGTTATAAAGTATTTTATTTAACTCCTTTTAAGATGTATTTATAAAGCATGAAATAAAATCTATTTACAATGTATAAAATGACTGTATTTTAAATTAATTTTATTAGTTGCAGTATTATGAAGTACTTTGTTCAATTACTTTTAAAATATATTTAAAATGATATGAAATCATTTTAGTTTTTGACAATACATTTGATATTTTACATTTATTTACAGTACAATAACATATTTGCATTATGAATAAAAAAATAAAAAATAAAATTTTATTTGAAATATTGTATTGTGAGCAATATTTTTAAATTTGCTAATTTGTTTTGTTGTGTTAATTATTTTTCATTATTTTACATTGTAAGAGCTACTTTAAATTATTTTTTAATGAATTTTTAAATATTTGAGGAACTCAATAATACAAGATAATCTCGTAATACAAGAAACAAAATAAGAAAATGATACAAAAATAAATCCAATAATAAAAGTAATAAGAAACTATAATCATGTTTTTATGATATCATAATATTAATATAACGTAATATGTATTCATATATTTATTATATTTCATTCACCTCAGAAAAAGAATTAAAATAAACTTTATTCAACTTTTAAAATATATATATATTAGCAAATATAACCTGGTTTAATGCAATCATTTTAAAACATAAATATTGTTTGTGGAATTCTGTTTTCATGTGCACACTATACAAGTCATAACATGCAACATGCAACATGCAATACGCGTTCAGGGTCTAATTTCATGCAGTTACCAAATAATAAGAAGCAGATAATAAGAAAGGGCTCTATAGCGTTAGAATATGAATGAAAAGTTGCAATTTTGGCGGTAATTCCATGCTCTTTTTGGGATCTCGTGTGAGGACTGGCTTCACCCGACCAGAAGTTTGAAAGGTTTTGTTCACGTGAACGGCTCGCTGCTTTTTTAGTTGGCTCCAACTCTTGTAAAAAGTGCGTGTTCACTTCCTCATGGCTGAGTCCGCCTGCTGCTCTGGCGGTGTCGCCTTCAGGCTTCACCTTCTCTCGCCCTACACGCCCATATCCGTCTGAATGCACAAGTTGGATTATCTTGAGCCTATCCACATGCTGCTCTGGTGAAAACGGACGCCATGGAAGTCCGTAGAAGTGCAACTGAGCAGGGCTGCCATTATGCTGCTGCTGGTCCAGTCAGCAAGTCTCCTGGACTACAACTTTAGCAGGTGAAGCTTCCTTAAAGTCCTGGATATTCAACTGGCAGCCCATGGGCCAAATCTGGCACATGAACGACATCAGGCCGGCCCAGATTCCTTCAAACAATTAGCATATAGAGGATCTTTGACTAGCTTTTTGGCAGTGGGTCCATAAAACCGACGAGCAGTCTTGTCATGCAGATGAAGTAGATGGACTAGGGGTTTTGTTTTTTTTTCTGTAGAAAGAGAAGAGCGCTCCTGTCAGATAAAGGATCTTTGACCGTAATTTTTGCAGTTGGTTCTTAAAACAGCACAGCGTTTCCGTTACATGCAGGTTCTTTGCATGGCAGTAAATCCTAAGGAACAGAAGTCGATTCCTTCAAAACAGCAGATCACTCCTGTCATATAGAGAATCTTTGACTAGCATTTTTGCAGTTCGTCCTTGAAAGCAGCAGAGCGTGCCTGTCACACAGAGGATCTTTGCCTAGCTTGTTTTTTGTAGTAGGTCCTTAAAATCAGCAGGGTTCTACTGTAACATAAAGGATCTTTGACTGCAGTTGTTCCTTGAAAAAACCTTAAAAACAGCAGTGTGTTTCTGTTTCGTAGAGGATCTTTGATTACCGTTGTTGCAGTTGATTCCTTCAATACAGCAGATCACTCCTGTCATTGAGAGGATCTTTGACTAGCATTTTTGCAGTTGATCCATAAAAACAGCAGAGCACGTCTGTCACATAGAGGATCTTTGGCTAGCTATTTTTTTTTTTTGTAGTATGTCCTTAAAAACAACAGAGAGCTCCGGTAACATAAAGGATCTTTGACTGGCATATTGGTCATCGGTCCTTTAAAAAGCTGGGTGTTCCTGTCATTTGCAGGATCTTTGACCTGTGTTTTTGCAGTAAATCCTTAAAAACAGCAGTGTGCGCCTGCTTATATAGAGGATATTTGATTAGCGTTCTTACAGTCGATTCCTTCAAAACAGCAGAGCACATCTGTCACATAGAGGATCTTTGGCTAGCGGTTTTGCTGTCGGCCCTTACAACCATCACGCTTCCATCGCAAAGAGGATCTTGGACTCTCGTAAATGAGCACGTGGTCAACGAGAGCTAGCATTTTCCTTTCCACTTTCTCATGCATTTCTCAGAGTGTACTTGTGAGTTTTCACGTTTCCAATAATGACAATGCAGCACCTAAATGATCTCTCCAGTGACGGCCTGCGTCCAATTAACGCTTTGTCCTCCTGAAAGGCTCGCCTATTAATACAGCATTTGCCGTATTTCAGACACATTTGTTTGCAGCTCAGGTAGCAAAATTAATTTAGCATTTTTGACCAGACACAAAAGAAGGAAATGAACTGCGTATGTTGGCGGTGCAGCTGTGTGCTCTTTAATCACACAGTTAGACTGCCAGCTAGTGGCCTGGCATGCACACTGCAGTAGCTGAAGCGCTCGCCTCCTTTGCGGTGACTTCAGCAACACAACGGGGCACCGACTCGGACGTTTGGACGATCAACATTTCTGTGACGCCAGCCTTTCGTTGCCTTTTGTGGCGGCGCCCGCCCTGCGCTGTCATGGCTGCCGGCCATCGCGCACGCCGGAGAATAAGCAGCGAGCGCGTGGAGTGTCGGTGGCTTTGGTCTGCGTCCAGTGCGGCGAGCCAAGCTGTGATCTTTTATTCATGGGGAGATTTGACAGGGAGAGACGCGCTGCATGGAACACAAGGAGTACATTTGGTTTTTTGGGGTTTTTTTTAACTAAATTTGACCTGTTGGCTGAAAATGAGGAACCTTTAGGCTCGGGATGTTGTTAAACTTCTGATTTGTTCACAGTTGAAAACACTTTTAGAGTCAGTAACTATCATAAAACAGTTGAACTGTCGTGCAAGTGTAAAAACAAGTTAAAAATCAAACCAGCTAAAACTAAAATAAGGTAAAACTACGCACATCTGCATTTTTTAACCGCTTGCTTTGTTAAAAACCTTAACAAAAAGAAACAATTATATATTTCTGAGCAGCCAGGACAGAGACACATGTGCCTATTTGCAATACATTCCATTTGAGGGTCTATGGTCGTCATCACACTTTCATTATTAAAAATATAATACATTTCCAATATTTAAATATGAACTGTGTACATATGTAATCTAATTAACAGCAAATAAATAAAACATATAAGTTAAAAATGAGGGGTGCCACAATATCCCGCAAGATTAAAACCTGACAAGATTTCTCGTTCAGATATGAACTGTCTTGTGGGCAATAATAATAAATACATTGATTAATTCATCGCACCATAAATGAAAATGAACTTGATCATTTTGCCGGCCTCAATATATCGCCATGTGCACGCGTGTCTGTTTTCCTCGTTTCCCGCCTCCAAACAGGCAGGAAGAGAGTTCACTCTGTGCATTGGTTTCAGCACCTTGGAGTGTTTGTTCCATAGAACAACGGCATGAACGGAGTGAGCCCTTTGGTCACTCATACAGTGGTTTTGTCTTGGTGGGTGGAGGCAGGTGTGGACTGTATGTCGTGGAATGTCGTAGAAATTGAATTTGATTGTCACATATTTGCTATATTTTCATTGTAATTTGCTTAAAAGAAATGTTAAAATCTTGTCTCGTCTCGTTCTCGTAGACCCAATTTCGTGCCCCCTGACGCCCCATTAAATATAAAATATTTTAAAATGATTTGTATGAATATATTTTGTTTTATTAAAATATAATACAATTAATATTTTAAACATTACATAAATAAATAAATAAAAACATCAATACATAAATAATATAAATATATAATATAAATATAATACATATGCAATTATATAATATATTAATAATTATTTCAATATTACAATAATTTCACAGTACTTTCAATCTAGTTGTAATTTTAAATGGCTTTTGAATTATTTTTACAAATATTTTCTTATTGATTAATTAAATACCACTAATAATAACAAAAACAATAATATTTTTTTGTATTTCAATGAAAAAATAAAATTTGTCTTATTATTATTGACAATATTAATAATAATGATTGATAATATTTATCTTTTTTTCTGTGAAATTTGAATCAAATTTGCATTCATTCATTATAATAAACTGGTTCTATTTATTATAACGCTTTTTTAAAAGCATTAAAAAAACAGCAACTGAACCCTAACTCTAGTAGTACTGAGCAGCAAGGACATACATTTACTATTTTTTGTATTTATATTCATCTTTTTGAATTCATTTGTATTCATATATTTAATTTAATTAATACATTTTTATATTAAATACATTAAGTAAGTATTTAAATACATACATAAATAGTATAAATATCTAATAAATATAAATTGCTATTATTTTACATGGTAATTTAAAATCTACAGTTGTAGTTTTCTGTGGCTTTTTAATTATTTTGACAAATATTTTGTTCATGATGAATTACATAATAATAATAATAATAATTGATTCTACTTCATTCAGAAAGTGAAATTAAATAAACCAGTATTTGGCTTAATATAATAAAGTCATAATAATAGCAATTAATACTATTTATCTTTTTTTTTCAATAAAATTCTGATCAAATTCACCTGGTTCCATATATTACAACGCATTTTAAAAAACATTCAAAATAAAAAATAAAAAAAAAACCCTTCAGTGTCTGGTTCTATGGTTGTCATCACACTTTTCCACTTTGCCATTATTGGTAACCTTAACGTAGCGATTCGACTAAAAAAGGGCAAAGCACAACACTTCTTGTGCGACTTTTGAGGAGCATCCCCCCAACATGATACATTTCCTCATTTTACGACTTCCACAGCGTTCAACTGTTGAGGCTCCAGTGTAAATGAGTTCTAGAGCTCAGCGACCCATGCAAATGGGCTCATTTTTGGCAACGTCTCAGTCTTAAAAGTCTTTCCTGTGGAGCGCTGGAAGAATAATTATCCATTGTGTGTGCTAGTAACAGTGTTCATCTTGTAATAGAGAGCCAGTTGACCCACTACACGCTCCCCATCCGCGTGCTGCTGTCAGTCTTTTTAGCGCACGTATGCTGTTATCATCCTATTTCCTCACCCGGCTTTAGAAAGCCTCGCAGCTCAAAGATTATCACAAAAGAAAAGACCTTTTTCTCTCTCTCTCCTCCAACCATGGCAATTTCTGCCAGGTGCTCAGCTGTGAAATTCAAAATCCATGCATGGGTTCTCCTTTTTTTCTTTTTTCTGGGTTATGCCAGGCTCCTTGTCATCGTGTCCCCCATCCTCTCAAGCGTCTCTGCCATTAACCCCCCTGCTGTGGTTGGATTGGAGGGAAACTAGGAGGAACTAGAATTTGTATCGTGACCACTTGTGTTGTTCGATACGATTCAAAATCAACAGGAATCTAGAAGAATCGTTTGTTCAAGGGTGTCCAAAGTCCGGCCCGTGGGCCTTTTGTGTCCACACCGTAAACACTAAAATGAAAGCCTCCATTGAGTGAACCGTGGAGTCTCCTATGGTGGGCGTCAGAAGCAAATAAGCACTGGTGTCTGTAATCAGCGCCCGGTCAAAAAGCATTATCACTAAGAGCTGTGGCTGTAGGCGACCTCCAGATATCGTTTTGAGGGCAGAAGCTGCATTTGGAGTTTCATGACCAGCCCTGACAACCCACAGACACCATCCAGATCTTGAGGCAGCGCCTTGGTCAAAGGATCCATCTGGAACTGAATGAGTACCAGAACATGCAAACTCCTTGGACTGGGATTCCAACAAGCCGACTACCGACCATCCATCCGTCCAAGTTAATCAGGAACCCCGACCCAGACGTCCTGTCTGGTCCACAGGCTTCACAGACGAGGTCAGCCCAAGTTGGATTCTTGACAATGCCGCTTTGTATTCTGCAGAAACCATCTCGCTAGACCAGGGTCCCACCACCAAATGCGTCTGGATTCAAAAAGCCATCTTCCTCTTGGCCCGCCCTTGACTCGCAGGGTTGCGTTGCTCCAGCCGACCGGAGTCTACACGAGCGCTCGCCCCGGGCAGGGTGGCTGCCTTTCAGCTGCCAGAGAAGCGAACGAGCCCGCAGGCTTTGACCCTTTGGCCTCTGTCACGTCCTGACAAAGGGTTTCAGTGTGCCGACGTCCCGAGACACGCACACAAATGAAGCCGTGCTCGGGGATGAAAGAGGATGGTGGAATGTGAAGTCAGTACTGGGGTCAAAAGTCACTGTGGTACGTGTTTATCTTGCCAGCTCCCATGGTGTTCACATGCGGGGCGCATGTCTGGACGGAGGTGTTATGTAATATTGATGTCCAAGTGTGCATTTTCGTGCTTACGGCCATCATCCCCTTAAAGGACCATGAGCTTATACAATTCTACAACTCAAATCAAGTAAAACTACTCACCCTTGCTGTGATGACACCATGAGCTCTGCGTAAACACGTGATGTTGCCTGGCTACACGTGCTTTTAAGCAGAGGGGAACACAAACCCTGGAAAACACGACTAAATAAAACTAAAATAAATCAAAACCACCCGCCCTTGCTTTGGCTTTGCACAAACATGTAGCGTCACCTTGCTACCCAGCCTTACAAACTGTGAGGAACGTACAAATTTGAAGTTAACCACTGCAAAACACGACTAGATAAAACTAAAATAAATAAAAGCTATGAGCTGTGCTTTGATAACGCAATGTGCTTTGCCTAAATACATGCAGTGTTACCTTGCTACCTAGCGTTACAAGCTTGGGGGAACGTACGAATTCGAAGTTAACCACTGGTAAACGTGACTCGATAAAACTAAAATAAATAAAACTCCTCTCTTGCTTTGATGGCACATTGTGCCTCGTGTAAACATGTAGCATTACTTTGCTACCCAGCGTTACAAGCTGGGAGGAATGGACAAATTTCAAGTAAACCACTGGAAAAGACAATCAGATAAAAATGAAATAAATAAAAATGACTCACCCTTGCTTTGATGACACATCGTGGAAGGAAAACGTCTGGGAAAAACAACAAAATAAGGCTAAAATAAACAAACATCACTCTTTCTTGCTATTGTGACACATTGTGCTTTGTGTAGAAGAACTTAACAAATTTGAAGTTAACCACTGGAAAACACAACTAGATAAAACTAAAATAAATAAAAATTGCCCACCCTTGCTTTGATGACGCATTGTGTTTTGCAAAAAAAATGTAGCGTAACCTTGCTACTCAGCATCAGAAGCCGGAAGAAACGTACAAAGTTGAAGTTAACCGCTGGGAAAGAACAATGAAATAAAACTAAAATGACCTGGCGTGACAATCTGATAGGAACATAAACAGAAGTTAACCACTGTAAAACACCACCAGATAAAAGTCAAATAAAGTAAAAGTACTCGCCTCTGCTTGGCTAACTGTGAAGTTTGTGTTACCTTGCTACACAACACAGTAGCTGCGACCTGAGTCGGATGTAAATAATGTAAATAACCATTAAGTATTGTACAATTCAACTAAATCAAACTAAAATTAAGTAAAATGACTCTTGCATTATTACGATCTCCAGCGGGTCATACAAGTAATTACCTCTTTTTTAATTTCATTAATTATTTAAATCTAAATAACTTTAATTACAAAAAAATATTTTTGAGGGTGGAAAAAAAGCACAAAAATACTTAAAAAATACCCCAAAACATGCTTATTTTTTTGCATTATTATTATTTTGGACTACATTATGACAACAGTTTGCGCGGTGGTGACGGCGGAAAGACATTTCTTGTCTCTAATCGGTCTAATATCAGTTTGTGATTTTTAAATGAGTTTTCTAAAAAAACAGCAACAACATTTCAAGCAAACATTTACGGCAGCGAA
Organism: Dunckerocampus dactyliophorus; assembly: GCF_027744805.1. NCBI lineage: Eukaryota > Metazoa > Chordata > Actinopteri > Syngnathiformes > Syngnathidae > Dunckerocampus > Dunckerocampus dactyliophorus. Next base: position 5,291,171 of record NC_072819.1, read on the forward strand.
ATCCTGAACGTCCCTCTGAATCCTCGTCTCCTACTTACGTGACAGTCGGCCTCCGCCGAATGAGACTAAAACCTGCGGGACAGCCGGGACTGGCTCTGATTGATCGTCTGTCAGCTTGTACCTGGAGGGTTAGCACGGGGGGTCGGTTTGGCTGCGACGGTTGACGAGGATCATCGAATCGATGGCACGGTCGCTTCCTCGCCCAAGTGCTGGGTTGGAGATGGGGGGTGAGGGGGTGTCGCTGACAGCCTCACTCGGTATCGGCACCTGGACAAATTAGGACAAATTCCCCCGTCGATACGCTCATCCATTGTTATTGATGACGCCATTTGGCTTTCATTAGGAAGAAACTCTTTTTTTTCATGTTGCTGTCCTCTCGTCGAGACCTCTTTGTGGTGGAGCTTCCAAAATACTAAAATCATCTCATTTTTTAGACATCCTTGAAATGAAAATAAAAATGTGTCCATGTCGGACTGAGAGCGACATAGTTACAAGTTAGCAAAACACCACGAAATAAAACCAAATTGAAGCTAAAGGACATGTAGGCTTACCTCGCCAGGCAGCATTTTAAAGCGGGGGTGTCCACGTCGTGGAAGGCAAAGGATGCAGGGGCCACTTTGATATTTCATATTACAGCTTTTTACAACAAGGATGGATTTGAAATGATATCACTTTTCCTCATAATATTAACATTTATTCCGTTTATCCTCGGACAAAGCGACTTTTTTTGTTGTTAGAATGTGACTTTTTTTTTCTTTATTCTCATAAAATTATTTTTTTTTCATTTCTGTTGTTGTTGTTGGGTTTTTTTTCAACTATTTCAACATTTTTTGTAATTCAGAATTTATCCCTCTAATATTTTGACTTTATTCTTGTAAAATTATACATTTTTCCTCAACCTGATTTTCCTAAACATTCAACTGTGACAGCTTTGTTTTGTTTGTTGCGCACAACATTCCGGCTTTTAAAAATGATGGGTTTTATTTTCTTGAATATTTCAACTCGACGCTGCTAAAATGACCTCATAATATTGCGAGTTTATGGTCATAAAATTGGTGCTTTTTTCTTGTTAGAATACAACTTATTTCTCGTCATATTTTTTATTTATTCGAATAAAATTATAGATGTTTTTTGTCATTTCTGCTGTTGTTTTCCAACTATTTCAAATTTCTTCTTGTAATTCGGACGTTATTCCCGTAATATTTTGACTTTACTCTTCTCACGTTATACATTTTTCCTCAAGCTAATTTTCCAAAAATTACAAGTTTGTTTTGTTTGTTTCTCGTAATGTTACAACTTAAAAAAAAATAAATGTTTTTTCTTTAATATTTCTATGCTATCATTCTTAAATTCTATTATTTTTAGCTGAAAATATTAAGAGTTTATTCCTGTAAAATTACGACTTTTGTTGTTTGAATATGACTTTTTTATATTTAGTCTTTTTATTCTCATAAAATGAGAGCTGTTTTTTTCATGTCTGCTGTTGTTGGCTTTTTCTTTAAATACATTTTCCAACTATTTCATATTTCTTCTAGTAAATTGTCTTCTTGTAATTCTGATTTTATTTCCATATTTGACTTTATTCTTCAAACATTTGGATTTTTTCCTCAACCTAATTTTCCAAAAATGACAACTTGGTTTGACTTTTAAAAAATGATGTATTTTTTTCTTTAATATTTCAACTCTGTGCTGCTAAAATGACATTATTTATGACTTTTTTCTCGTTAGAATACAACTAATTTCTCTTAATATTTAAAATGTATTCTCATAAAATTAGAGCTGTTTTTATGTCATCTCTGCTGTTGTATTTTTTTTCAAATGTTCTTTTCCTCTTTAATTCTGACTTTATTCCCGCAATATTTGGACTTTATTCTCATGACATTATACATTTTTACTCAAGCTAGTTTTTTAAAAATGACAACTTTGTTTGTTTGTTTTTCATAATATTACGGCATTTCAAAAAATATGTATTTCCTTGAATATTTCAACTCTTTGCTACTAAAATGACATTATTTTAAGTTTATCCTGGTAAAATTGTCATTTTTTTCATGTTACATTCCAACTTTTTTCTTTTAACATTTTGACTTTATTTTCGTGATATTTTTCCATTTATGCTGCTGTTGTTTTTTTCAATGTTCTTCTTGTAGATGTTCTTACTTTACTCCCATCATATTTTCACTTTATTTTTATAGCATTATACATTTTTCCACAACCTAGTTTTCCCAAAATGTTATTATTTGTTTTTCATAATATTTAAATTTAATGCTACTAAAATGACAGCATTTTTCCACATAAAATCCTGACTTTTCGTCATTATAACAAAACTTATTTACATTATTCTTGTAAAATTACTGCTGTTTTTTTTCCATTGTTGCTGTTTTTTTTTAGTTTTCCTTTTAAATTAGCTTTTTAGAATGTGCCCCGGGCCAACAAAAAAAACAGCCGCGGGCCACAAGTGGCCCCCGGTCCGCACGTTGGACACCCCTTTTATAAACTTAGTCAACCAGCGTAAAACACGACCGAAATGAAGTAAAACTACTTGCTTTTGGTTGACACGGTGAACCCCCCTCCCTATGCTCTGGTGGGGGTTATTACAGTCATGCCTGCATGTCGGGCAAGCGGGTTCCCCCGGTGCCAGCCTGTCAAGGCCCTGCCGCTTCATTTGCATGGGTAGGCAATGGTAATTGACTTAAGGCAAGGATTAGTTCTAATCAGGTTTCCTGCACTGGAACCAGCGGCCGATGCTAACCTCATTATTGGAGGCGAGCACCCCCGTCAAGCCGTTAATTGATAGCAACCTGAGCACCCACTTTCTTCGCAAGGGTTTGTGTATGAACAAGACCGTACATGCTAGCAAGACTTTGTTCATCAGCAAGACTACGTGTGTTCGCAAGATTGCAAATGTTAGCAAGGCTTTGTAGCAAGGCTGCGAAAGCTAGCAAGACTGTGAATTAGCAAGACTCTACGTGTTAGCAGGACTGCAAGGGTTAGCATGAGTTTGTGTATTAACAACACTGTACATGTTAGCAAGACTTTGTAGGAAGACTGTGAGTGTTAGCGCAACTTTGTGTATTAGCAAGAGTGTACGTGTTAGCAAGACTTTGTAGGAAGACTGTGAGTGTTAGCGCAACTTTGTGTATTAGCAAGAGTGTACGTGCTAGCAAGACTGCAAGAGTTAGCATGAGTTTGTGTATTAACAACACTGTACGTGTTAGCAAGACTTTGTAGGAAGACTGTGAGTGTTAGCGCAACTTTGTGTATTAGCAAGAGTGTACGTGTTAGCAAGACTTTGTAGGAAGACTGTGAGTGTTAGCGCAACTTTGTGTATTAGCAAGAGTGTACGTGCTAGCAAGACTGCAAGAGTTAGCATGAGTTTGTGTATTAACAACACTGTATGTGTTAGCAAGACTTTGTAGGAAGACTGTGAGTGTTAGCGCAACTTTGTGTATTAGCAAGAGTGTACGTGTTAGCAAGACTGCAAGATTTAGCATTAGTTTGTGTATTAACAACACTGTACGTGTTAGCAAGACTTTGTAGGAAGACTGTAAGAGTTAGCTCAACTTTGTGTATTAGCAAGACTGAGAGTTAGCAAGAGTTTGTGAATTAGCAAGACTGCGTGTGTTAGTGAGGCTTTGTGTATTAGCAAGACTGTGAGAGTTAGCAAGATTTTGTGTGTTAGCAAGTTTAGTATGTTTAGTATGTGTTGATCATATAGGCTATGATGTTGTTGTGTAGTAGCTGTCAGGTAGTGTAGTATGTATAGTACTGTACAGTATGTAGCTGGTGTGTACATTCCATGTAGTTGCTAAGTTGGTGTGTGTCGTGTAGCATGCAGTGTGTGTTTTTGTTATGTACTGTGGAGTGTGTGGGTGGTGTCGCATGTTGCATGTTCCTTTAAGGGTAGCATGCATGTAGTTGGTGTGTAGTGTTCCACACAGTTGCACTGTAGTGAGTTACAGTATGTAGTTGTCCTGCAGTGTAGTTGTAGCATGTTGTCTGGCTTGATGATGGCACGTCTGTGTGTGTGTGTGTGTGTGTTATTCGACTACCAGCGCTGACCCCCAGGCACTATGAACCCCCACCCCCGTCATGCACACACTACACAATCCTCCACCCCCCCACGCACACTACACTGTCCTATACTGTGTGACATAATAAGAGTTAATGAGGAAAAGGATACCTGATGCTCAGATGCTCTGACACCCTTGTCTCCGTGTGTGCGTGTGTGCGTGTGTGCGTGTGTGTGTGTGTGTGTGTGTGTGTGTGTGTGTGTGTGTGTCACCTGGTTCCACAGGAGCCAGCTTGTGTACGGTAAGGAGACAAAGACAATGACAACATCATATTGATCAGAGGGTCTGATGTCATTGGTCAAATTAGCTCGACCTTTGACCCTTTGACCTTTGTCTCCTATGTACAGTAGTAGTGTACTCTGCTGTTAATAATAACATTCTTATTGTAATCATCAATCATGAGAAGAATTAGCCATTTGGATTGATTATTGTAATTACAATTTCTAGCAGTTATTCTCTATTTATGATCAGTATGATGACATCATACTTGTAGTCAACATAGCATTTCTGTATTTATGTTATGCTTGTATTAGTATCGACATAGAAATAGTCATAAAATGTTATGATTGTTGTTAACGTGGTAGTGCTGCAGTACACACTCATAATATGATCATATTATATGATATGATATGATCATATTATACAATATGATCATATCATACTACGCAGTAAGTACTTGCAATGAGGTAAATGTACTCATAGCAATACTGCAATTTCCAAAAGAATAAAGATAACACAATCATTATTATACTTCTAATAATAATTTATGATGAATAATAATTATAATTACATCCATAATCATTTTTATTATTATTTCTTCCTCCGTCTTTCTTCTTATTACAATTACACTAATAAGGCAATAATAATAATAATAATAATAAGAAGAAGAAGAATTATTATTATTATTATTATTATTATTATTATTATTGTTGTTGTTGTTGTTATTATTATTACTGTTATTATTATTATGATCATTATTATTATTATTATTGTTGTTGTTATTATTACCTCATTCCTACTATTAATACTGCTTATAATATAAAAGTTATTATGATATGATTATGATATGATTGATTGAGATTGAGACGGTGTGTTATCTTCGTTTCATCGTCTATTTCATCTATTGTTATTATTATTATTATTACTATTTCATCTATTATTATTATTATTATTATTACTACTATTTCATCTATTATTATTATTATTGATATTATTGTTATTATTACTATTTCATCTATTATTATTATTATTATTATTATTATTGTTATTATTACTATTTCATCTATTATTATTATTATTATTATTATTACTACTATTTCATCTATTATTATTGATATTATTGTTATTATTACTATTTCATCTATTATTATTATTGTTATTATTACTATTTCATCTATTATTATTATTATTATTATTACTACTATTTCATCTATTATTATTATTATTGATATTATTGTTATTATTACTATTTCATCTATTATTATTATTATTATTATTATTATTATTATTATTATTATTATTGTTATTATTACTATTTCATCTATTATTATTATTATTATTATTATTATTATTATTATTATTACTATTCCATCTATTATTATTATTATTATTATTATTATTATTATTATTATTATTATTATTATTATTATTGTTATTATTACTATTTCATCTATTATTATTATTATTATTATTATTATTATTATTATTATTATTATTGTTATTATTACTATTTCATCTGTTATTATTATTATTATTATTATTATTATTATTATTACTATTCCATCTATTATTATTATTATTATTATTATTATTATTATTATTATTATTATTATTATTATTATTATTATTATTGTTATTATTACTATTTCATCTATTATTATTATTATTATTATTATTATTATTATTATTATTATTATTGTTATTATTACTATTTCATCTGTTATTATTATTATTATTATTATTATTATTACTATTCCATCTATTATTATTATTATTATTATTATTATTATTATTATTATTATTGTTATTATTACTATTTCATCTATTATTATTATTGTTAGCATTTGTACAGTATGGGCCATCCTGCCATAGCATCATCATCATCTTCATCGTTGACTGTCTGTACACCGAACCAGCCCCCCACCCCCGCCCCTCGCTGGCCTTTTGCCACGTGGGGAACGTGTCTGACATTGACGGTGAGACTAATGGTGGCGTTTCACCGCGCCTCATTTTAGCCTTTAATTGCCATCATGATTTACATGCCTAATTAGACACCAGCAGCTCGATGGGGGATGGGGGGGGGTGTCAGGGAGGCGTTTACCTCAGTGCTGACATGCGTGGTCATGTGACTCCGGTCGGAGATCATTCCCTCATGGTGAGTGCGTGTGTAGTTGTGAGGAGGTACTGTGCTGCAGTGTGTGTGTGTGTGTGTGCGTGTGTGTGTGTGTGTGTGTGTGTGCGTGCGTGTGTGTGCGTGTGCGTGCGTGCGTGCGTGCGTGCGTGTGCGTGAATACGATCTCCATGTTGGCTCCCATCCAGCAGTCGCCTTCTTGACAGGCTGCAACGTTCTGGTCTCCCCATTGGACCAGCATGTATACGTACGACCACCCCCTCTGCTTCTTCTTCTTCTGCCTCTTTTTTGTCTCCTCTCCTGTCAGCACGGCGTCCAGGGGAGGACTCAATCCCACAATGCCGCTCTCCTCCCCTGTGGCTCACTTTGGCAGAGCTGTCAGTGTTGAGACCCGCAGACGGATGTTGTGTGTGTGTGTGTGTGTGTGTGTGTGTGTGTGTTTTGGAAGGGGGGTTTAAGTCATTCTAGACTGTAAAACAATCATGATTTGGAGTGCATGAGAAAGTGGAAAGGAAGCTTTTTGACCGCATGGAGTTCATTTTTTAAAAAGTACATCAGGAGGTTGCCTACAGCCACAGTCACAGTGTTATTTTCTTGTTGTTTTTGTTATGCGCCGCTGATTAGAAACCCCGGTGGTTGTTTGCTTTTGTCAGCCAAACACCCGGCAACTGTAGAAACCTTGGCGGTTGAAGGAGCCACCAGGGGGCGCTGGTAAATGGTAAGCGGTGTTGTCTGTGATATGCGGCGATGCATTAACCTGCCATGCAGTCCTCAACTCGTGTGCTTTGGTGCAACTTCATGTCGTAGGCAGCATGGGAATGTCCTTCCAATCAACGTGTGTCATCTGAGAGGCGTTCCGTGAGGCCCGTCTATCACCGCTGCGGACGCGGTGGCGTCTCCGTGTGATAAAATTGACTTTAGTGGACCGTGCTTGACAAACGCAGAGAGGAAAACACCTGGCGTGCGCTGACAGCGGATGGACGGATATGGAGATGCGACACTGCAGCGGGAATATTACAAAGAGGTCAGATAAGACGGCCTGAAGAAATATGACTTCCTGACTCGTAAATCAGACGCGTGCACGGTGCTGACGGGCAGCGCCATGCTGGGATTTGGTGGTGAATGAAAAAGCTGTGTGAGACGTTCCTGTGCTTGATGGCGTGTTTATACTGTACAGGAGTTTGTTGGCGCTCTGTTCATGTTGGGCAGCGCCTTCGAGTGGAAGAATGAAAAGAGGCAAGAAATGGTTTGTTGTGAAAATATCATCTGAAATGGTGAGCAAAGGAAGCCATCTGGCAGGTTTGGCTGATGCTTTGATTTTTCCTCTTCAATTCAGACCCTTTCCTTCTCAAATTCAGATGTTTTTCATGCGAAATTTGAACTTTTTTTTGGAGAACTCAGACTTATTTCATGTAAAAAGGGTTTTTTTGTAGATTTTTTTTTGCAACATTCAAACTTTTTTCTGCCAAAATTTTGTCTTTTTTCTTGCAAAATTAAAACTCTGGCAAATTTATTTTTTTGTGTGTGTGAAATGCAGACTTTTTTTCTTGCTAAATTCAATTTTTGTTCTTAAAAAATGTAGACTTTTTTTCATGTAAAATTCAGTCCTTTTTTTGCAAACTTTTTTTGTAACATTAATACATTTTTCTAGCAAAATGTTGACTTTTTTCATGTAAACCTCAGCCCTTTCTTTTGAATCCAATTCAGATGTTCTTCATGCAAAATTAAAACTTTTTTTTTATAAAACTCACTTACTTCACGTAAAATTTAGTATTTTTTTTTTTTTTTTGCAAAATTCAGATTTTTTTTATTGTAAACTGAACAGGGTTTATTTGCAAAACGTAGATTTTTTGGGAACATTTATACTTTGTTCTTACAAAATTCATAATTTTATTGTACTTTTAACATGTAAAATTTAGTCTTTTCTTCTTGCAAAATTCAGACCTTTTTTGTAACATTAATACATTTTTCTTGCAAAATTCAGACTTTTTTTTCTTGCAAATTTCAGACTTTTTTCAAGTAAAACTTAATACTTTTCATGTAAAATTCTGACATTTGCTTTTGCAAAATTCGGTGGTTTTTTTTTGCAAAATTCAGACTTTTTTATGTAAAATGTTGTCCTGTTCTTTTAGAATTAGTACTTATTTCTTGAAAAAGTCATGACTTTTTTTCTATTTTTTTTTTCAAATTTCAGACTTTTTTCATGTACAATTTGATCCTGTTCTTGTAGAATTAGAATTTTTTCAGACTTCTTTTCTTCTAAAATTCTGAGTTCTGTCTTTTTCTCAAAATGCAATTTTATTCTCATAATATGCCGACTTTCATTTTGTAACGTTGCAATATTTTTTTGTAAAACTCAGACTTTGTCAGAATATTCAGACTTTTTTTTCCCTAAAATTCCAGTATTTTTTTATGAAAAATTCCCACTTTTTCTTGAGTAGTACAACTTTTTTTCTCATAGAATTTTATTATATAAATACTTTGTCTTTAGAAATATTTTTTTCTTGTAATTGGAAGCTTTTTTTTTCCTCATTCTGACTTGTTCTTCTTCCATTGCCATATTTTCTGGTAAAATTATTACTTTTTCATGTAAGACGACAACTTTTTTGTCATACTATTCCATCTTTAATCTCGTCTAATCTCATGTGATTTTTCAGAACCAAATCTAATGTCACGTTAGTCACATGCGTGGATGCAGACACGTGTAACAGTAAGTGAGTTTGAAGAGTGACAATGATGATGTTATTTGTACTAAAGTTCCTTATTGGTTGAAGTGTAAAACGCCAGTGAAGGTTGTATTTTTTTCCTCTGCGGAAACAAGTCATGTGCAGTTAATTTGGCAGAAAGTAAGACTCTCGCACACAAAATGTAGTTTGGGCTCATTATGTTGATTCTCTTCTTCTTCATCTGCCAAACAAAGCTTCTTTACGACTCTCAGCCCGAGATTAGTGGCTGTTTTTTTTGTTTTTTTTTTCTCCTGCTTGTTCTTCTTGTCAGCTCCCAGAGAGCTCCTTAACTGGAGAATCCAATCATCTCCATCCATTACTAGAACCTCTTCTATCATAGCAACGTCTCAATGCTGGTAAATGAGCCTTAATGCGCTTTAGCGTCCGAGGAGGTCCCACTCTCGCTCACACTTTGCAAATCAGACAGGAAAGCACTACGGAAACATGACAGATGGCGTTTGTTTGAATTTAAAAGCACATTTTTCCCATAGAAAATAATAGAAATAATCCAAAAAGGCCAAAGAAGAAGCAAAATGATATGCATGTGCGTATGTATGGGCATCATGTACACCAACACAGTCAGATGTGTGCCATATCAAAGCCCTCCCTGGACCAGTATGGATTGCTTCTTTGGATCAATACACACCTTTGCAGACAGAAGTGTACCAGGGAGGTCTCTAAATCCCAAATACTACACACACACACACGCACACACACGCACACACACACGCTGATGTGTGCCAGCCCCCCTTATTAACTCCTCACACGCTAGGCCTAAGGAAACACCTCATTAGCCACCGCATTGACAGCAGGGGAGGGGGCTCCGTCGAGAGATGCTGACAGACAGTCGAGAAATTCATCAAAATTCAGGTGGGGTTTAACCCTCGCCTTTCCTTAGACCGGCAGGAGGGAAAAAAGAGTCACCCAAATAAGGAAAATGGTCTCCATTGGTTTGCATTCATACCAAACCCTTCATACGATCCAATATGGCCGCTGCGGTGCGTTGTTTTAGGGTAGGAATACGGGGGTCTGCACAGTAACAAAAGCACAGTTGGCGTACAACCTGACCCCCTCCCCATTCAAAAAAAAAAAAAAGGATCGAAGGCATAAATAATTGATACACTCCTCACTGTATCGACCACTTGGACTTTTTTTTGTACTCCACACTGGTCGATTCCCGCACTCCATTATGTTATACACTCCACTCGGCTGCTTGTGTCCTTCCTCCTTTCCCGCGCCTTATCTTCCGCAACCAATGTGTCATTTAAACAGTGCAATTGCTCCTCCCCTCCACTTATTAATGGTGGACAACACCTTGCGTGATAGAAATAAACAGAAAGACTTGAAATAATCGGCAAAGTCATTGTTTGCTTGCTCACACACCAGCACATGCACGGCATACGTGCCATATAATTCACGCGATCGCTCCCCCTTGCTGGTTGATAACGACATGAACGATAACCGCCACCTACCACAATAATAACAAATGAAAAGACGCAAAATAATCCACAGAGTCAAGCCACACAAGAGGACATGCAGATCATGCGTGCCATATAAATTCCGCGATCGCTCCCCCTGCTTGTTGATAACTATACAGTATGAACGATAACCGCCGCCTTCTACGGAAATAGCAAACAGAAAGAGTCTAAATAATCCACAAAGTCAAACCACACACAAGGGCATGCACATTGTACGTGCCATATATTATTCACGCGATCGCTCCCCCTGCCTGTTTATAATGATATGAACGATAACCGCCAATTTCTACGAAAACAACAAGAAAGACTCGAAATAATCAGCACAGTAAAGCCCAGGATATGCTTGCTCATGCACAAGCACATCATACATGTCGTATAATTAACGCACTCAAACAGGGACTCAAACTGATTACTAATTTTTTAAAATTATTATTATTATTTTATTTTTATTATTTAAAGTCAAAACCCATTATTAATTCGATTGCTCCTCACGCCATTTGACAATGAATAAGATCAAAATGTAAAAAAAATAATAATAAAAAAAATTACTCCTTTTTTAAGGGACTCAAAATAATCTACAAAGTCAAAGCCCACAGTAAACTCGCTCATGCATGAACACATACGCACTTACTAGGTGTACATTTGCGATGATTAACGCAATTGCCCCCCTCCTGCAAGTTGTCAAGGACAACCGCCACCTTGCGCAACAGAAATAAACAGAATGACTCAAAATGATCCGTGCAATCCAAGACCACGGTGCGCTCACTTGCTCTTAACAAGCACATTCGCAATGTAGTGCACATGCCATATTAGTGATGCAATTGCTCTTCCCATCACTTAATGATAACCACCACCTTTCGCAGTAGGAATAAATAGAAAGACTCAAAATAACCCACAAAATCAAAGCCAGCTGCGCCTCACTAATCTGCAGAACACAGGACGCATCCTCCATCCCTGAAACGTGTCTGTGCTTGTCCCAGGCGGGAGTAAATGTATTTAATAATTGTCTCGCGAGTGAATTTTAGAGAAAAGGAAGGAGATTTTGGCTCGTCAGGGACCTCCTGCTGTTTAATCCTGTCATGTGAGACGCGGCTCACTCGAGTCGGCTGTAATTCGTCACTGTGCAAGACAGGAAGTTGGGATCTGACGGCTTTGTGAAAGATGTAATAAGTTGGCGGTTAGTTTGGACGGAAAACCACAGAAACAAAATGTCTTGTTTTTTTGTGTGTTGCTACAGTCTGGGCGCTTTCACTCGCCTCACATCCTGAAGCGGAGGCCAAATGCAGTGAAGAAAATTCACGTCTTTGCCTTACAACAATAAGGACCGAGGGAACTGGCACTCGCAATCGGCGTTTAAAAGCTCCCTTTTTCCCAACCAAATCATTTTGGAATGCGTCTGCTTTATTGTGTTTGGCCTCCCTGGTTGAACGTTGAGCACTTTTCCTCCACTGCAAAAGGAGCTGGCCTTAACCCTTCATGAGACGCGCAAACATGCTCGCCAGTCCATTACTCACCAGAGGGAATTGAACCATCATCCATCTTGTGTTTATTCCTGTTATGCAAGGCGGCGGTTATCATGGATAACTAGCAGGAGGAGCGATCGCTTGGAGTATACGACAAGCCTACGTTGAGCGCCAGTGCATGAGCAAGCATACCCAGGACTTAGTGGATTATTTTGAGATGACTTCTTTATTTCCGTAGTGCAACATGGTGGCTATCATTAATAACTGGTGGGAGGAGCAATCGACCGATTATGCGGCACGTCTGCATTGGGTGTTAGTGCATGTCCTCGTACGTGAACAATCGCACCGTGGGCTCTGACTTTGTGGATTATTTAGAGTTCCTGCTATGCAAGGCGGAGGTTATCATTAATAACTGGCTTGAGGAGCGATTGCATTAACTTGCTATGTTGGGCGCCAGTGCATGTGCCTGTGTGAGAGCAAGCCTACTGTTTGTTTTGTGCATTATCTTGAATTGCTTTGTTGATTCCTGTTATGCGAGGTGGCGATTATCATTGATAACTGGTGAGTGGAGCGATCGCTTTGATTATGTGTCACATCTACGCTGAGCTTTAGTGCATGTGCTCGTGCATGAGATAGCATACCGAGGACTTTGTGTATTACTTAAGAGTTGTTTTGTTTATTTGTGTTGTAGAAGGTGGCGGTTATTATTAATGACTGCCGTGAGGAGCGATCGTTTTGATTACGTTGAGCTCTTTGTTGAGCTTCGGCGCATGTGCTCATGCGTGAGCAAGCAAACCGAGAACGTTGTGGATTATTTAGTGTCATTTTCATTATTCCTGTTATGGAAGGTGGAAATTACCATTCATAATTGGCATGAGGAGTGATCGCATCGAGTGTATATTGTGCGTCAGTGCATGTGCTCGTGCAAGCAAACTGTTGCCTTTCTGGATTATGTAGGGTTGTTTTGTTTATTACTGCTGCGCAAGGAGGAAGGCGTCATTAATAATCGGCAGGAGTTGTTTTCTTCATCCTTGTTATCATTAATAACTGTCAGGAGGAGCGATTGCATTGACTATGCAACAAGTCCACATTCTGCGTCAGGGCACGTGCTCATGCGTGAGCAAGGATACGTTTGTTTTGTGGATGATGTGGAGGTGTTTTCTTCATTCTTGTTTCTCAAGATGGCAGTTATTATTAATAACTGGCGGGAGGAGCGATCGCATTGGTCTACCTTGGGTTGGTCAGTGCATGTGCTCATGCATGAACAACCATAGCAGGGACTTTTTTTGTCTGTCGAGTGGGAGGTTTGCCAGCATGTCTTCCTGGCTAGCAGCACAGAAGAAGGATGCGTGGGCGTAAGGAGATTTGGTTCTTGTCCTGAGGAGTCCCAGCAGGATTACGAGTGCAGATTAAAGCAGAAAATGCTGTCTGCAGGGGTATTTGGGGGGGGCACGGTAGATTTATTTCATTCTTTCATTGGGCGTTGAGTGTTTGCGCTTCTTTTGTGCTGGTGTCCTTTTCCAAACAGTGTCCCTGCTGGAGTGGTATTGCGCTGGAGATCGATGGTCTTCATTCCACTGACGTGGCATCGCTCATTAAAAATGTAGAGCGTACGTGCATGTCTTTAAAAGGGAGGCGAAGGTAGCGGCCAGATGTTTGGCCATTCGGCGCCGAGGGGTTGTGAAGGTTGGCGTACGTGAGGGGTTGTTCTTGAGGTCAGAGCTGGGCCGGTTGCCGTGGCAACAGCCTGCAGAATGGCTTCCTGAGCATTGACTGGTGACACTGGGATTTTTCTTCTTTTTTGGTCCTCTCATTGCACCACAGAGAGCACAAGTCTACCCAGAACACAGAGCATTAGTCCATTTCCACCGTTCCGCCTCTTTCTCCGTCTCTTTCTTCTCCTCCCGCTTGGCCATCCGTCAAGGACGTTGGCCGGGTTTCTCGCGGCGGCGGCGGCAGTGGCGTAGTGGAGCTGAAATGGAGCCATTCGTCTTGTGGCACAAAGACACAGAAACAAATGAAAGGCTCTCTCGCCAAAGCACGTACGTTGTCACAGCAGAGGCACAGCGGAAACACCTTTATACTGCCGCGCTCCCTCCTTCCTTACAAGCACGCCACGCAATATCAACGTCCACTGTGGGAATTTGACAGACCTTACGTCGTGTTTCTGCGGTGAAGGTTCTCGTATTATATATTTGTATTCGTATAAAAATTTAAATAATCACTGAACTTGTAAAGATGCTTTTTGTTTTTCAAAATATACAAAAAAAACTGTGTTTTATTTTTAAAATCACAAAATTAGGGGAAAAATGCTTTTTATTTTACTGTATATACTTTTTTTATGATAATATTTTAAGATAGGCCTACATGATTTTTTTGGATACAAATTAAATTTAGAGATACGTGCTTTTTGCTTTACTATACATATTTTCTTTCATCATAAATTTGGACATACATGATTTTAGTTTTTCACATTCAAATGAAAATAATCACTAATTTTTTAAAATATTTTTTTCTCACAATATACAATTTTTTTTGGTATATTTGTGGTATTTTTTTTATCACAAAAATACTTGTTTTTCCGCATGCAATTTAGAAATAAAAACACATTTGAAGAAATTCAGTTACATGAACGTACAAAATCTAAATATTTCGAGGTGCAAGCTTTACTCTGAACAGCAACAACTGTCATTTTCAAAATGTTTATAGGTTTTAAAGAAAAAAAGAGACAAAAATGTGCAGATGTGTGCTCTTTGTTAGATAGCAGCTTTATTAATAGAGAAATACAAACGGAGAAATATCATGTCAGAAATGAAGAGGTCAGGTCGGTGGCTGTACGTACGAAACGCTAACAGTGTCTGTTGTTTGAAGCACTGAGGCTTGCGCGAACATAATGGATGCACCCTTGCCACTAAATCTCGACTCCAGCCACCTTATAATAAGTCGATGTAACACCCAAATGAAGCACTTTTTGAAAATGGCAATAGAATGCAGCTTTTATTGACAGATGCTAAGGCGCGCTTTGGCCTTGACTTTAATAATCGACGCCCATTGGGGCTGAGCTGTTGTTTTAACCCTTCTGCTGCCCCTCAACCGCCGCGCAGACCCCCTCCCTGCATGAATAACACCCCCGCTAAGATGGAATTATATTAGCATTCATTTAACGGGAGAGCAGGGCTTTCTTGCTGGCTCCACAGGTCAGCGGAGGCGACCGCTGCCGCTGTACATCTTCCCTGAAAACAAAGCAAGTGTGTTTTATGATCTCACACACACACACACACACACACACACACACACACACACACACACACACACACACACTCACACTCACAGAGTTGGGGAAGAAGCTTTATTGTGCAGGCCTGCTGTGCTGAGTGACTGCAGCGTGTGCTGGGCAACAGCTGCTGGAAGCCCCCGCTTTCCACCCCACCTCACACAGCAGTAAGCACAAATCTCATTGGTCAGCACTCGTTTGTTTTCCTCCTCATCGTTGTGTGCGCCTGCGTGGCGTTTCTCGCACAACTGAAGGGCGTAACGATGGCAAGAGGAATTCCGTCAGTGGTGCGAGCGGGGCAAAATGGAATGCACTACCTGGCTGCAACCAGCAGAGGCGCTGTTGAGTCACTCTCAACTAGTGTGCTCTCTAAGGAAGGTCGCATGACATCATCAGAAAACAAAAGCAAAAAGGGACTTTTTGTTGATGATGAAACAGCAATATGTGTTTATGAACGCGGAGCGTGATGAGAAAACAACCAGGACTTGTTTGCTCCACTTTTGACGGTGCTCGCTTCTCGTGTTGTGTCTTTTCATGACGTCGTGAAGGAAAAACCTCTTTCCTTATGGCCTTGATACCACCTCTGACCCCCACCTAGCTAGATGAGCCACCCACCACTTCATGGTGGACAGCTTTGTGGAAAAAAAAAAAAGCAGGCTTCACTACACATCTTTCAAAAATGTTTAAAAATGTTTTGTCCGGTTGAATGAGCCCCTCTATTGCAAGGTGTATGGATATTTGCATTCTGTATATACAGTACCCACACCTTTTACTCTAGTAGTAGTAGTAGTGGTAATGGTAGAAGGATTAGTGGCAGTAGTTGCAGCCGTAATAGCGGTTGTAGTCATAGTAGTGTTAGCAGTTGTAGTAGAGGTGGTAGTGGTGGAAGTGGTTTTAGTAGTAGATTAGTGGTAGTAGTAGTAGTAGCGGTAATGCCATCGGTTGTAATAGTAGTAGTAGTAGTAGTGGTGGTGGTGGGACTTGTGGTAGTAGTAGTGGTGGTAATGGTAATACTATTAGAAGTGGTTGCAGTGGGAGTTGTGGTAGTAGTGATATTAGTAGTAGTGGTAGTAGTATTACAGTAGTATTAGTAACAGTGGGAGTGTTGGCAGTAGTTGTATTAATAGTAGTAGTAGTAGTGGTAATAGTAGTGGTGGTATTATTAGAGGTGGTAGTATTGGTAGTGGGAGTTGTGGTAGTAGTGATATTAGTAGTAGTGGTAGTAGTATGAGTAGTGTTAGTGATAGTGGGAGTAGAGGGAGTATTGGTATTAATAGTAGTAGTGGTAGTGGTGGTAGTAGTAGTAATAGTAGTGGTAGTGTGACAGTAGACTAATGGTAGTAGTATTAATGGTGGTAGTAGTGGTAGCAGTAGCCATGATAATATTAATGGTATTTTTCGCTGTAAGTACCAGCTCGCTCTTTTGGCTTCCAAGACCCAGGTCAGGAGTGTTGCAGTTGGCCCGCGGGCGGCCATGTTTGTTTGCCATCAGTGTCAGGCTGTGTCGTTGATGCCACGGTGCGTGTGCCTCATTACAGCGCGCCACCTGTTTGTCCCCGAGCGAGTCCTCCTTGACGTGACGGGGGGTTAATCTAACAGGAGCGTCCGTGCACAGTGTAGGGATTGTCCTGCAGAGTCAATGGCCCCCTTTGTCCCCCCCACCCCGGCTTCCCTCCTGGGCTTGTCACTCTGCTGCTGCAGGGGTTGAGACAGGTGGAGTGTTATTGAGACAAAGAGCTGATATGATGCAGTCTGGAGGACGCGTCTTCACTGCAGCTGTCACACACTTGGAATATGATAGCATTGAGAATGGGGCAGCGCAGTGGATGAGCGGCTGGGACTGTTGCATTACAGCCAGGAGCATTTGGGTTTGAATCTACTGGCCTTGCTATTACACAGTAGGCTAGCTTAAGTTAGCTTAAAGAGGAAAACTGCTATGTGATGTTCATTAAATATTTCTATTAAATGTAAGGTAGGTTCAGTGACTGAAACTGAAGTGTCTTTTTCTTTTTTTTTTTTTTTTTTTACTGAAACGGGTATATTAGCTTCATTGGTCAAACATGGTTCGTTCAGCGATAAATAAATTGGATAAAATGTTTACGAAAACACGTGTTAGGTTATTTAGGGACTTTTATATTTACGATAACGCATACATTTGGTTCTCCTACGACGCAAAACTGTCTTCAGGGTCTCCAAAAAAAAAGATTTTGTTCAGCGACAAATAAATTGTATAGAATGTTTACGAAAAGATGCATAAGGTTATTTAAAGGCTTTCCTCATTCCGAAAAAACATACGTTTGGTTCACCAAAGACTGTAAATTGTCTTCTGTGTGTACAAATAAAGCATGTTATGTTCAGCGACAAATACATTGTATTAAACATGTACAAAAAGATGTGTTAGGTTGTTTAAAAAGACTTTCATATTTACAAAAACGTGTACATTTGGTTCTCCAAAGACTCAAAATTGTCTTCAGTGTTCAGCGACAAATAAATTGTATAAAACATTTCCGAAAATATGTTTTAGATTATGTAAAGGCTTACATATTTATGAAAAACACGTACATTTGGTTCGCCAAAGATTCCAAATTGTCTTCAGTGTTTACAAATAAAACATATAATGTTCAGCGACAAATAAATGGCGTTATAATTGTCTGCAGTCTTTACAAAAGTACTTTACGCTCATTAAAGTAGTCTTAAATTTGTACAAAAACACATTCAATGTCTTCATTGTTTGCGGAAAAGCTGAGGAAAAGTTTAGGAAATGAGTAACTATCATTAATGTTTCCGAAATGTGTTGATTTAGTACTAAATTGTTTTGGATGTTTCCTAAAAGCATGGCTGTCACGTTAGGCTCACGTCCATTGTCTACTTAGAGTACTCAGACTCAGAGTACTCAGGTCACGTAGCTACTAACTGCGATTCATTTCTGCACCAAGCGGTGGTTGTAGTGCAAAAGAGAAAAACATTCCAAATGTTATTTTGAGCAGTTCATTGGATCCCTCTGCCGAATGCAGGGAGCAGCTCATTAGCTATTGATCGTGGCTGCGCTCTGTCGGAGCTGAGAAGTTGTCATTAGCCAGCCAGGACGTAGACGACATGGACAGACACGAGCGAGAAGCGAAAATGACGCTGAAAAATCACCTTTCACATCATCTGTCTGTTGTTTCTTAATGGGTGGCACTGGAATACACGCAGTGTATATTGTAAGAAAAGCTACATTTTACCTCGAATTGTGTACAATAAATTGTGTCATTGAAGAGGTTTTTTTATTATTTTTTTTTGCTGTGAATAGCCCCCCTTTTTACACCCTTTTTCATGAATGAAAATGAAAATGCAATTATTATTATTATGAACGATAGCTGTCCAAGGTAATGTAATGTAATGTAGTTAAATACAATACAGTACAATACAATAAAATAAACTCAAAGTAAATTAAAATCAAATAATACAATAATTCATAAATAAATATAAATATAAAATAAAATACATTACAGTAAAGTAAAAATAAAAATAAAATAAAATACAACATTTTTCCCTTTGGGGATTAGAATTTGCACAGTTTGAAATTTTACAAAAATCTCAAAAATATATATAACACATTAGCAGTAGTAGTATTAATGTTATTATTAATAATAATGTATTCAATAATGTGATCATGTATTTACTGTATTTATTGTATGTCATAATAATGAATAATACGATGTATAATATATACATATCAATCAATCAATTTGATTCCAAAAAGGACAACATAATAAGAAGAAGAAGAAGTAGAAGAAGAAGAAAAATTACCTTTTTTTATAATACATTTTAGAGAAATGTTATTGAATTTTTTCTTTATGCATTTATTTGTTTATTTTATTTTTAAAATTACCTCGTTTTCCATGCAAGCCGCAATGAGAATACACATGTTGTAATAAAAAAAAAAGTCATTTATATTTTTATTTATTTTTGCTCTTAATTATAGTGACCTTTAATATTCACTCTGCTCTATTTATTATGAAGTACTTACTTAAAAATATTTAAATAGAAAAAGACTGCCAACACCAAATTTGTTTAAAGCTGTTTTTAGGAAAAAAATGCATTACGACTTGAATGTGAATTGTGCATGGCTTTTGTATACATTGTAGTTTAGTTACACACATTATCAAACACGTTACTGTATTGGAAAGATGTATTATCAGAAGAGTTCGTACGACAGCCGCTTCCTAACACAATTGCGCTCATAGTGTGGAGACATGTTTTCCTTGCATGTGCACCGTGCTCTGCTGGCCGTACCTTGGCGTGGACAGATGTTGCACTGCACACAAAATCGAGGAAAAGGCTTCTTGAGACGTCATCTGTACTTCTGTGACGTCTCAAGAAGCCTTTTCCTCGATGGACAACTCCTGTACGACTGAGAGCCTACACAGACGCACTGCACACAAAAGCCAAGCGATGGCATGGAGGAGGCTTTCTGCAGCCAACTGAGCCCAGCTGCTCACTGCCGGTTGCCTGGACGGCCATCAAGGCCACAGTTGCTGCACAGTTGACACAACGGCACAAGCTTGCCGCCAAAGCGTTCACATCATTGACTTGAATGGAGTAGATCAGAACTGGATGTCACCATGCGAGGATGCTGCTTAATGGCTGTTGGCGGCGTTATGTTGTTAATTGTAGCTACAGACAACGTGAACAACTCAAAATTTGATGGAGATTATGTTGTGGAGGCCTGCTGCATTGGAGGCAGTTGATAACTTTGCTACCTTGGGAGTGTTAGTTGGCATGCCCATATTTGTCTACATGATACAATGCTGCTATTTAGTTACACTTGCATGTGGTTGAATGTGGAAAAAGTTTTAGTTCTAAGTCTCAGCCTCCATTTTAGGGCAATAGTTGGAATGTACTTGCTATTTGTGATAAGTGTAAAATGATACTATCCTGTCATTTTACTTTAATTAGCATAACAAGCGCTCCAGAAGGCTTTTTTTTTTTGCATTTGTTAGAGGAATTTATTTGTATTTTTCCTGTTTGAGACAAGACTGAACTGCTTCCCCTTCCTCAAAATCAAAAATGGGATGGTCCGATTATCTTAGGTCAACATCTGTGAATCAGGAAGTAGCCGGCTAGCTAACAAACTGACAAAGTAACACAAATAAACCATTTTTTTATATTGTCTTGCCGCATTAAATCATCCTCTGTGAACCAGGAAGTAGCCGGCTAGCTAACAACCGCCTAAACAAACACTAACAAAGTGTTCCACGTTCAAGTTTCACTTTGATTGTTTAGGTATTTTTTGTGCTCTTCTTGTTTGAATCACAGTGGAACGGTCTCTCCCTTCTACAAATCAAAAGTGGTACGATCCAGTCCGTCTTAAGTCATCCTCTGTGAACCAGGAAGTAGCCTGCTAGCTAACAGGCCGACGGACAAACACAAATAAGGCACTCTGATATATTTTTTGCTATTATTCAAATGGTTTATTTTTTGTTTCGTTTGAGTCACAATTGAACCATTCTCCTTTTTCAAAATCCAAAATGGTACAGTCCTACACTCATCCTCGGTGAACCAGGAAGTAGCATGCAAGCTAACAAGCACATTCACATACTAATAAACCGCTCCAGAAGGGTTTTTTAAACATTTTGGTTAGAGGAATTTTTATGTTTGTTAGAGAAATTTATTTTTATTTTTCCCTGGAAGGCTGAACTTCTTCTCCTTCCTCAGAATCAAAAATGCTATGGTCCGATTATCTTATTATTATCTTATCTTAGGTCAACCTGTGTGAACCACTGATCTAAAAAAAAGACTGGATCGAGCTTCTATTGTTTTATTTTTGAAGCCAATGGAAATTTGCGGCGGCCATCTTGGTGAGACCACTTTGCTGTGAGACAACAGTATGGCAACGCACTGGTAAAACTTTGATTGATCGTATAGCCACCAAAATCAACTGCTAAAGGTTATAACTACTCAGATTTATACGCTTTTGTGTCATTTATCAAGCTAGTAAGATGTATTTTAGCTTCGAGACGGACGAAAAATTGGCTGTGTGGCAGCCTGCAAACATTGTTTACGTACGGAATTTAAAGTCTATCTTTGTCTAATTATTTTCCTACGGTAAACCATTATTTTTTTTTATCTCAGGATAAGGTTAAGGCAGGAAGAAAGCAGAAATTTTGTCACATGTCTTCTACCTTTGCGTGAATCATGTGTGGTATCAGAATTAATGTAACTTGGTAGTTGTGGTAGCTTTTAAAAAAGCTGTTTTTTGGTACAAAAAGACATTAGATAAGTGCAAATACTCAAAGCCTACTGTAAAAAACTGCATAGAAATAATTTTATCATTGATTGCTAGGCTAGGCACCAAAAAAAGGCCTAGTTGTTACAGGAAGGTGTAACTAGAAAATTCTTGCAAAACCACCCATCAAAGTTCATACTTTCACTTTTGGTTACATTTCGAGAACTTTTCAAAGCAAAGCCGTTCAAGTAGTGGCACATATATCAGGTCAAAAAAAGGTGCCAAGTAAAAGTACTTATGAGTGGAAGGTTCTTGGGAAGTGCTTTTTAAGTTGTGTTTCCTCATCCTCGCTTCCTTCACTGGCACTCCTGATGTTTTTGATGATTTTTCACTAATTCTGCGTTCGTATACCAGCACAATCACAAAGCTGTGGCGCGTAAGGTGGTCTCACCAAGATGGCGGCGATCGAAAAAATCTGGCTTCAAATTTTGGCGCGTGAAAACAATAGGTTGCTCGATCCAGTCTTTTTTTTAGATCAGTGGTGTGAACCTTTGTTATTTGTATACTTCCTTGTTATAAGTATACTTCCTGGTTCACACAGGTTTGTTAGCTTTGTTATTTGTCAATTTGTTAGCTAGCAGGCTATAGCCTGTAACACAAATAAAGCGTCATATTTTAACTTCCCTTAACAATGTAACCTCTAAACCTTCACCAAAATAACAAAATAGTATTGTCTTCCGCCTTATATCGTCCTCTGTGAACCAGGAAGTAGCATGCAAGCTAACTCACAAGACTGGTTTTGCCTTTGTTTTCTTGGAATTTGAATGACAAAGCTACCATTCCATGAGCATGAAAAATGGTGCAGTCCTCTCCTCTCATGTTAAACAAGGTTTATTCAAATAATATATTTTTTTTTCCAGTTTAAGTCATAATGGAACCTCTCCTCCCTTCTCAAAATCAAAAGTGGTACGGTCCTGTCAGTGAACCAGGAAGTGAAGATAAGCGAAGTTCAGCCTTAGCCTAGGAAAGCTTATAATTTACTCCATCTAAAATTGATGTGATGATAATGATAATATTAATTACTAGTTCCTCCTATCATTGGTCAAGATTGTTGTTTGTTTTTTTCTCTTTAGCTTTAATGGTGAATCTCCTGTTGACTTCCAGGTGACCCAGGTTCCCATTGAGTCATGTGAGCAGTATGGGACGTGCGGCGAGTGCCTGAGCTCCGGGGACCCGCACTGCGGCTGGTGTGTACTACACAACGTGTAAGTACACACGCACACACACGCATGCACACACACATACATACACACTGCTTTAATCTCAGACCAATTAAAGTGTGAGTAGAGGAGGAAATGAGAACACTTGTTCATCCCCTATATGTCCCGTGTAATCAATATGCTATTGAACATAGGAGCCCACAGTGACCCCTACTGGTCGCCTGGTGTCACTGCAGGAAGAAAGAGTCACAAATGAATGCAGTCATTTGTTCTAAACCGGCCGCAGCTTGATGAAACGGCAGATAGAAGTGAAACATTCCCCACGTCTTTGTTTCTGGAGCACACACTCGTGAGTCTGAGCCGCCAAGCCTTGAATTCCCCACTTAGCGCCCCCCCCCCCCCCCCCAAAAAAAAAAAAAGGAGGAGGGGAAAAAAAGAAAAAAGCAGCCCCTCTTTTTAAAAAGGTACAGGCATTGAATATTTGTCAGTCAGGGCAGGGCTGCAATCATCATTACAGCGACGGCGGCCCCTGAAAAGTGCACTTAAAGTAATTTGCATCACTCCAAAAGCTGGGACAGGACAAATAATTGCCTAGCGACAAGGTAATTCGGCATGCAGAGGTGGCAAGATGGAGGTATGAGGGGGTGGGGGTGGGGGGGGGGGTGTATTCGTTACTGTCTGTGCGACTTCACACGGGGATCATTTAGCTCCACATTAGCTTCCGTGTTTGCATGTTAATTGTATGCTTTTGTGTGGGCGCACGAGACAACGAGGACGTTTGACAGCCTTGAAGAGGTAGTAAACATCTTTCTTTTTCTCATAGTAACATTGTCCACTTGGATGAATAAAAGCAATAAGACAAAAATCAGGGGGGAAAAACAACTTTTACTGTGACTGAAAGCACCATTTGTCAGTTTAGACTTCTTCGCAGATGTGGCATCTGTAAAGCTGATGTTTACGGACAAAGGTGCAAGGAGCAGGAGAAAAATGATAGGAAGGATCGCTGTAGAGGCCACAATCCAATATAAAATACCATAAATGCCATAATTATAGTATATGTACAGTTTTACTTTAATAATGATTGGGAGTGCATGAGACAGTGGAAGGGAAAGCTTAGCCCAGTCATGTTTTAAGTCATGTTTTACTGCGATAGACCACAGAAGATGTGCAGTTGCAGTATTTATGGATCTGACAAAAGCCTTTGATACAATTAATCACAATATTTTAACAACAAAATTAGAAAGGTATGGCATCAGAGGATTAGTCTTGAATTGGGTTAAAAGCTACCTAGCAAACAGGAAGCAATTTGTAAGGTTAGGAGAATATACATCTGGTTTAAATATTACGTGTGGAGTACCCCAGGGGTCCATATTGGGACCAAAACTGTTCAATTTTAAAGTGACAAAGGATTTAAAGTTGGTATTATTTGCGGATGATACCACTGCCTTTTGTTCTGGGGAAAGCACGCAAGAAGTAATTAAAAAGGCTAATTAAAATCTAGGTGTGAAATGGAGGATTATATTTATTATAACGGGATACGCAGCCCGGACCCTGAATGCTTGGACCCCTAAACCCTCCTGCGCTTCCGTGTTTACATCGATGGACGAACATTTCGCCTGCCGATCCAACTGGAAATCACGTCACCGTGGGAAGTGGTTGAGACTCACAGCGGATGCACACACCATGACATCATTCCCATTGGGTCGTTTTGGATTATTAAATGCACCTTCCATCGCCAATAAATCCTTCTCCATAAATGAGCTCTTCAGAAACAGGAACTTGGACGCACTATTCCTCACGGAGACGTGGCAGAGAGATTGGGAGTTCATTCATTTAAGTTAATTGTGCCCTCTCGGCTGCTCAGCTGTGGGCCAGCCCCGACCCCATCGCCGGAGTGGAGGCCTTGCTGCTATGTACCAGGGCAGGCACACATGCAGAATGGCGCGTTTTCGTCTTTTGAATCACACATGATCAAAGTCAGCTCATCCAATGTTTTTTACTGGTTTTAATCAATCCCCCTCCCCCGGCCTGGCAGGTGCTTCCGTAAAGCACAACTTTTTGGAATTTTGTTTGCCCGTCATTCACAATCCTTACGTGAAACACGAACACACGTCCTTCTCTTTTCTGTGCGTTCTAAAGAGAGAAAAACAGTTAGCACGACGGGGCTAACAATGCACGTCATGGGACATACCTACAGTGTTTCGACTACGAAGCCCTCTAAAAAACCTCCAACAACGCTTTATTGTTGTGTATGCATGCTATGACCATGCAGTGCCAGGTGCATTCATGATAACAAGTAATACTAACAGTATTTTCATCATTTTAAACTTAAGCAGAACTTCCTTTCTGGGCGCATTGATTTCACAGAGCCCAAAGATAGGATCTAACGCTACTTCTGTCAACAGCGGTAGCGTGTCAACCGCATGTCTGTTTGCGACTACGTACTAATCATGCCAGACTTCGTGAGAGCCGCCCCCGCCGACTACTTTTGGACAAATGAGGATCCAGAACCTTATCTTTTTGAGCCTGAATATACAGAGGATGAGCTGCAGGTTTAAGAAGCTGAGCGGGCATATATCGCATATATATCGCTGTGTGTAATGCTTTACAGCCTTGTCGCAACCATGGAATAGCGTTTAGAAGACATTATGTAAACAAGACACGACTTACTCTGTTCTGTGGCAACTTTGACATTGTTCTTATTGTCTTTTCTTCCCTGTGTACCGGCAGAATCGCGTCCTTTTAAAAAATGCATTTCTACCTTACTTTCAATCCAAATGCTGCTTGGAAAGGTGTTCCTTTATAGCAGTTGCCAGTGAACTCATCACTGTAAAGAACAGTAGACAGTCAGCTTCCATCTGTCTCTCATTCTCCGCACTTGCTTTGTCCATTTTTGTTTTAAACTCTCGTCTTTTGGAAAAGAAAAGAAACTTCCAGTATCACTCGGATATTATCAAAATCCAGCAGCACAACGACATTTTAGCATGACTACTATTTTGATTAAAATTATACTGAACCAAGTCCACGATCTGACTGGAGAAGTGTTTGTTTGCTCAACTATGTAATTTATTATATATACCATTTATATATTTTTTTACTTTATATAAATAAAAAGTAACTAAATATTTGTATTTAATGTCCTGCTTTAGTTCAGAGGGTACAATAGAGGGTCCCGAGGTCAAACCCTATGTCCCATAAGCGAATCAATGAGCCAATCATGGCCATCGTCAAGCAGCTGCACACTTGATGGAACTCGCTCCTTCATGCCCCACGCTGGAGATGCTGGAGACGACGCTTCTTGCCAGCCACGCTGCCACCCACAGCTGTGATCACCCACCCCGCTCCCACTTCTACCACCCCCGCGCTGTGGATTCTCCTAAATTATCTGAGTACCCCCCGTCGTATCGCAGCTAGCATCTAAGCAACGCTCATGTCATCTTCCCATCCTTAGACGTTCTCTCCTTTCTCGAATCATCTCCTCATGCAGAGAGGCTTGCTTCCTTGCACATAAACATCCTGGCTTTGATCAACCACCCCTCCCTATGCTCACAGCTGCCAACCGCCATATTCCTTCTTGTCCTGTCTCTCGCTTAATGTTCACTGGTGCCTCATTGAACAGCATCATTGCTACCTAGGTATCTAAGTATGTTCTTCTTTCCTTTGCTCCATTCATGTCAGCTCCTTTAATTAGCGGCAGCTGCACCACTTGAAGAATAGGACGTGATGGGATGAGAAGGACAGGAGGAGAATGAGAGTATTTGATGACTCTTCGGCCCGCCGGTTTGATTGCAGCTCAAAGGGACATCGTTGTCGTCGACGTCGTCGTCTTCTCCTTGAGCGCTCTTCAGTCGCACAAAAAACATCCATCTTAAGCACCATCTTGTGGTTGTTAGATTAGTCGTGCGGCCATGTCCTCCCCCCGAAAAGAGGCTTTTATATGTGGGAATGCACCGCGTTTGAATGCTTGGGTCATCATTTGGACCGGTAGGTGACTGTCAAGTTAGTTTGTTTTGATTATACACTGTGGCACACTGTTTGCTGCTTATACAGTACATAGACTGGTCAGTCTTGCTTTGTTAAATAGACAATCTATGTTAGTGGGCAGGAAGCGGCACCCAAGAGAGAGCGCGCTCTTCATAAATGCATGTTACTTTTTGGGACAAAAGAGCCAAATCAGAGTACCATAATCAACATATTTGTCTTGGTGAGCAAGGCGGGCCACTCGTCAACACTCGCCAGTGCTCCCGGCTAATGAGAGAGGCAAGGGGGTCAGTGTCTAACTACACAGAGATAATGGCCTCGTCCCGAAACCATGGCAACAGCAGCCGTCCTGCATCGGTCCGCCCACCCCCGCCGCATCACCCGTCCTCCGCTCTCGTCGCACTTTGCCTCCCCAAGTTCCATTTGATTAAAAAACAATAATAAATCACTGCAGGGAAAATCAATGCTGAGCTGTTTGTCAGTTAATGACTTTTACTTTTGTGTAGTTTTTTTATTTTTTTTTGCGGTGTGCTCATAATAACAACAGCAGCCATTAGTGTTACATTCACACGCACCGCTTACAATGCTACAATGACGGGCTGGTGATGTCAAGGAGAATAAGATGACCATTTTGCCTGATTCTAGGAGAATTTAGCAAGATTGTGCACAAAAAGTAAGTAGAAATCATGGCCTAGTTTGGAGGAGGTTACTTGAAAAGCCCCTAACACCTAAAGTCCGGCATGTTTGGCTACCGTGAGTGCAATGATCCATGCCAAAGCACGGCACGATTGCAAGCAGTGGGCCAGGGTACGGCATGATTGCATGCACACGCACATGCAGGCAAGCAACAAATGACTGTCATGTGATTGCTCCTCGCAGGAGGAGATTTAATCATGCGTGCTGAAATGTGAGGGCTGTACTCACTTTTGGCAGGTTTTGTATGTCTGTCAATTAATGATGGATGTAAAACAAGCAGATAAATCAACATAGTAGAAAAATATACATTAAGATGGTACGAAGAAAGGAACAAAGATACTTGAAGATAACAACAAAGATACATACAAGATAGTAACAAAGATACATCAATAAAATAACAAAGATATGTCAAGAAAATAACAAAGATGCACCAAGATTGTAACAAAAATGCATCATGATAGCAACACAGATACATAGTATAGATACTGTAGTAACAAAGATATGTCAAGTAGTAATAGATACTGTACATCAACGTAGTAACAAAGGTCATCATGATAGTAACAAAGATACATGAAGATAGTAACAGATACATGAACATAGTAACAACGATACATCAACGTAGCACCAAAGATACATCAAGGTAGTAACAAAGATACATCAAGATAGTAAAAAGGATATATTAATGTAGTAACAAAGATACAATAGATACATCCATCAAGATAGTAACAAAGATACATGCAGATAGTAACAAAGATACACAAAAATAGTAACAAAGATACGTCAAGGTAGTAACAAAGACACATCAAGATAGTAACAAAGATACATCAAGACAGAAACAAAGATACATCAAGATTGTAACAGAGATACGTATACAGTAGATACTAATGAAGATACTTCAAGATAATAGTAGATACATGCAGATAGTAACAATGATACATGAAGATAGTAACAGATACATAGATAGTAACAAAGATACATGAAGATAGTAACAATGTTGCGTCAAGATAGTAACGGATACATGAAGATAATAACAGATACATGAACATAGTAACAAAGAAACATGAAGATAGTAATAGATAGATAAAGATACTTACAAATATACTGTACATGAAGATAGCAACAAAGTTCCGTCAAGATAGTAACACACATCAAAATAGTAACAAAGCAATAAAGATACAGTATGTCAAGGTAGTAATAACGATACATGAAGATAGGCACAAAGATGTGTCATGGTAGTATCAGATGTGTCAAAGTAGATAGGAAGAAATATATGAAGATAGTAAGAAGGAATACATTAAGCTAGTAAAAAGAAGATAGATACTTTAAGATACTAAGAAGGGTACATTGATAGTAACAATACATGTCCTTATAGTACAGAAAAATAAAATGTGAATGAGGAAACAGGAACATCTTTCCCAGTGGGAGCTTCACACTACCGCACTGCTGCACTACTACACTAACTCTGCACTTTGCTGCTCTCTAAACACCCCAGGGAGCATGTAAGTGTACACTGTGTGTGTGTGTGTGTGTGTGCGTGTGCGTGTGCGTGTCTCTTCTCATGCACTGGATGTTGCTTGAAGTTCTGACAAAATAATTGCGCTGAAAGGCGTTGGATGGAGATGTAGCTCCGAGTCAGCAGGAGAGTGTGTGCTTGAGCAGCATGATACAGCCTGACTGACACCACACACAGCTTGTAGTCGCAGCCCATCAGCCAGTGCACCTTGGACGGAGGCTGACCCGCCGGAGTCCAATTAGAGCTGCTGCGACCAGACACCCAGCCAGCCAACAAGGCACTCAGACACTCTGCTGGCTGGCTGGCTGGCTGGGAGTGAGGAGGGAAGACACACGTTTAATAGGGAAGAGGAGGCGGCAAAGAGGAGTTTTAATGAGCGACGTGGCGGATGGTCGGGGCGTCGTGTGGGCGTTGACGTTGCCATCAGCTGGGAGTGGTGTGTCGCTTGCACTCACTGCATGGCAAAGTAACAACAAAGTCAAAACAGATGAGGAGTTCACACAGAGCTGCAGAGATGAGTGTCATATGCATGCCAGGCCAGTAGGTGAAATTTGGTGGGGGTTTTTTTTGCAAAGCTGTCCTCCATCAAGTGGTGAGAGTAGTAGACCGATATTATTTAGATATTAATGAATATCCAAGAGTAAATTATTGGAGTATGTTAGGATTGCAGTATATCAGTCAGAGTCACAATGGCCTTTACTCGTCACTTAAACAGAGGAAGCAAAATTGTGCAGTCACCTGTCCGTACATATACAACATACCACACAGTATGACGGGGGTAGACAGGACAGGATGACTGGGCGATAAAAGGGGGAGAGAAAAGTCAAGAGGAGAGGGGAGGAGAAAAAAAAAACAACTCCAAACTATGCTCCTATGGGGGAGTACAGTTTTGGACTGCCAACAAACCTAGACACAAATAAGCACACTTTACAACATAGAACTCAAAGACTTGCACCAGGGGAGGAAGAAAGGGGGGTGGAGGTGTTCCAGTGCAGGTTGGCAGCCAGCCGCAGCAATTGCAGCCATATTTCAGCGCGTGCTGCGAACCCCCGCGTCCGCACTGGGGACATGAAGCGGTGAAGGCGTGGGATAGGGGAGGTGATGTGTGTAGCATATTTGCAGGTGTGTGTGTGTTTTCCGATGCGTGTGTGTGTAAGCCTGAAGAAGTCGCTCTGTATAGCGCACGGTCTTGGTGCCAGTCTGCAAGATGTCATCTCAATAACACCACAGTTGCCATGGAGACGACCGTGAACGGGCCCCAGACAGAGTCAAAAATCAGCAGCACAGGTGCCCCTCAGGGTACGGTGCTCTCCCCTTTCCTCTTCACCCTCTACACCTCGGACTTCACACACAACTCCACACAGTGTCACATCCAGAAGTTCTCCGATGACACAGCCATCGTTGGTTGTGTTTCGGAGGGGAATGATCTGGAATACAGGACGGTCATCAGGGACTTTGTCAGCTGGAGTGAGCTTAACCAGCTGCAACTCAACACCAGCAAGACAAAGGAGATGATCATTAACTTCCAGAGGAAAACATCCCATTTCACACCGGTGAACATCCAGGGAGCGGACATAGAGTTGGTAGACAGCTACAAATTCCTGGGTGTTCACCTTAACAACAAGCTGGACTGGTCCGTCAAACACCCACGCCCTCTACAAGAAGGGCCAGAGTCGCCTCCACCTGCTGAGGAGACTGAGGTCCTTTGGTGTGTGCAGGACTCTTTTACGGACCTTTTATGACTCTGTGGTGGCCTCAGCCATCTTCTATGCTGTGGGCTGCTGGAGAGGGGGCAGCACAGACAGGGACAGGAGCAGGATCAATAGGCTGATCAGGAGAGCGAGCTCTGTCCTGGACGGTCCTCTGGACTCCGTGGAGGAAGTGGGGGAGAGAAGGATGTTGGCTAAGCTGACATCCATCATGGACAACACCTCCCACCCGCTACATGACACTGTGGGTTCCCTTAGCAGCTCCTTCAGCAGCAGACTGTTACACCCACGGTGTAAGAAGGAGAGGTTCCGCAGGTCCTTCATACCGACCGCTGTCAGGCGGTATGCACCACCTGAACCATGTTGTAGTCACTATGTATTCTTTACACTGTATTCTTTACTTGCGTACCTTGCTTGCTGCTGTAACAAGTGAATTTCCCCGCTGTGGGATAAATAAAGTACAAATACAGATGTCCGTGACAAAGGGGTGGAGGATCTAGAGTGTTTCACTGCAGCAATCTCCTGGAGCAGTTGTTCTAGCAGTGACCTTGGTCGAGGGGAGGGTCGTCCGAAATGCCGATTAATTAGATTGTTTGGGTTAGTGCGAGTAGCCGCATTTCAATAGACTCGGCTACTTTGTCCATTCTCGTCTCTCGACCGAGCAATCATTCATGACGGGCAGCTGCTGGGCACGTTGGACTGCTGTCTCCGTCTTCCAAATTCTGCGATACACCAGGACAGTGCCTCATCCAATCAGCAACAGACCTGTTATCATGGTTCTGAATAGGATGTCTTCAATATCCTCAACAGAAAGAATCTCCAGGCACATGACACTCCACTTCATCACGTAACCAGCGGTGAACGTTCCCTTGAACCCGAGCTTCTCGTGTTGTCAATACCGTGGAGAGACCAGTTGATCAATTCCATGATTTAGATTTGGAGAGCAATACAGAGAGAGGCTCTTAAAAGTATGACACAGGACAAAATGAGACGTGAGAAGCAAAGAAGGGAAGATGAAGGAGAGGAGAGGGAAAGGATGTAACCGCCTTCGTTGAGAGTCAGCAGAAGAAGAGATATATCAGAAATATATGCTTCTTATGGGAATCTAATGGGACCAAATTGGTCTCAAGGGTAAAAAATGTGGGCATATATGCAAATGCCCCATTATATACAACTTACCATAGAGAGGGTCTTGGAATTTTAAAAATGATAATAAAAGTTTCACACAATTAGCATAACTATGTATCGAAACCTATTTTTTTATTTTATTTTTTTTTTACAAAGTGCTGGGTGCAGTAGGCTTAGATAGAGATATTCATGAGTACTCATAAGTAAAGCATTATAATATGCCAGAATTACAGTATGTCAAAAATATGTGCTTGGTTAATACAAATAAAGTGTGAGCATGTATGCGCCTCTCCTGTTCTATAAACCTTGCAAAAGAGGGGGCACTTTGAATTTTAATAATAAATTGAATTTAAAATAGTAGTCCCAGCCAAGTGTCATACAATTAGCCTAACTATTTTAGGATGTGTAGTGAAGCCTCTTTTTTGTTTTTTGTTTTTTTACACAAAGCAATGTGTGTGTACAGGGGGCGGGCTCATCTAGCTAGGTGCGGTTCAGAGGCTGTATCATGTCCGAGAGGAAAGAGGTTTTTCCTTCATGATGTCATGAGAAGCCACAACTTCAAAAGCAAGCGCTTGAGCGCCTCTTCCCTCAAAAGCAGAGCAAACACGTGAAGGAGATGACAGATTTTTGTCGCGTTTGGTGCACACAGACAGGCTCTCGGGACACACATTACTCTTAGAACATCATTCAAAATGGCTGTCTTCTCTCCAGATGCTCCCAGAGGAACCGCTGTGATCGCGCCAACGAGGCGTACCGCTTCGCCGCCTCCCTGGACCAGTGTGTGAAGGCCACCGTGTACCCAGATAGCATCGCTGTGTCCGAGCCCAGCGTGCCGGTAGGTTTGCACACACAAGTAATGAAAAATGAAAAGGCATCAATGAACTATATAAACAGTCTCATCTACATATCGACTGCCCACGTCGAGGAGCTCACAACGCGTGCAATAACTCCCTTGTCTTGATTGTGTGTGATGCATAAACATGAGACAGGAAGGGTTCATAAGAGCTTTGTGTTGGCGTTTCAGCGCCCATACGCTTGCTTGCTCGCTAGCTTGCGTGGTACTTAGAAGTCAATATGGTTGCCAAGATGTGTTTGTGTGGGAGGCTGAGTGGGTGTTAAAAGTTGCCCAAGTGCAGCAGAGGACAGCAAACTTTGGGGCCAACATGTGCGAGCATACGCTGAAGCTCCACGGATACTCATGCAATTATAATGGCATGGCGGTTTGTAGAAAATACAAAAGACATTGTGTTTGAAAATTCATTCACTTTGTGTTGTTCTTCAAATAATGCACATTTTGCTGGCGCAGAAAATGTTGCTATTGTTGTCAATAGACAGCATTTACACTGTAACCTGTACTACGTTGATGCTATCCAAGAGAAACCTCTACAAGTTAAAAAAACAAATATTTTTTTGTAAAAAAAAAAACCCCAAAAAATGAAATATGTATTAAGAACGCTTTTTTTCATACAATAATTAAAAGGATAAATGATGATGCACCAAGTGCAAAAATTATAGTAATAATATCTACAATTATTTACAAAAGCATAAAAAATAAATATAATAAATTATATATATATATATATATATACAGTATGTATGTGTGTATATATATAATAAACTACAAGTCCAATTAATAAAATACTAAATAAATGTAAAAGTAACATTGAATATAAAAAAATACATATTTTGTGAAATAAAATAGAGGATATATAATAATGTAATAATGTCTTACATAAAGTAATACATTTCTTATTTTCTTATTATTACGTTTCTATTTTATTGTTTTATGTCATATTTTTTTATGAATATTAAACATATACAATAGATTTTTACAAATACAGTCGTCCCTTGTTTATCGCGGTTAATTGGCTCCATACCCGACCACGATAAGTGGAGAATATAGTCCAAGTTCACACCATTTCCAAGGTTTTCAAATTGTATTAAAAATAAGAGCAATATATTTGGTGGACTCTAGCATCAACAAGGAAGATGGACAAAGAGCCCAGAATGATGGTGTGCAGAACATACAAAGCAGTTGCCACGCCCCTCTAGAAACTGAAAGTGAAAGTTAACCCTTTAATTTGCTCCCCTTTGTGGTCCCAAGAGGACAAAAAAGTCATCTCCCAAAAAACTCCCAACAAACATAATTTATATATATATATATATATATATATATATCAGTCCTAAAATACGAAATATGTATGATTCAATGATGTCACTGTTTTTATTTTGAAATAAAACCACATACATGAGTGATTTTCCATATAATACATCTTAGGAGTGGGAAAGGGATTTTGTTTTTTGTTTTTATAAATCAGGCATAAATATACTTAAGATGAGTAATAAAATTGATTAGGATGTTTTTTGCAGTGTCAGATTCTGGATTTAACTACCCTTTCAGGTCCTTCGAGGACAAAAAAGTCCAATTGACTTCCATTATAACCACATTTTTTCAATGCATTACACAATCATGCGTTTTCAATTTGTCATATTTATGTTTAAAATTGCCCCCAGTGTCTGGTTGATCTATGAACAAATTAGACTTTTCCAATTTTTCATGAAAAAAGCATTATTGGGAAAACTAATTCCATATGGAGTAACACAACCACATTTATGAGCAAAAAATGAGCATAAATTTACCTGGAAAAGTCCCTGGGGATCCCAGCGGTTAAGCGTGTGTGTGTGTGTGTGTGTGTGTTTGTGTGAGTAAGGAAGAGAGCGAGAGAGAGAGGACAATGCGCTTGTTGTGTGTGTGCTTGCCTCTTGTCCCAGTGTTTTTCCATGAGTCACATCTAAGTGTTGCCCAACTCTGATTGTGCTATGTGAGTGTATGTGTGTGTGTGTGTGTTTGTGTGTCAAGAATGCCTTCTATGAGAAGATGTAAAGACTGAAAATTGAAAATGTTCTAGTTTGTTTTAGAGGTGAATTGAAGCGTTGGTGTCATTTTAATAGCGTGACTGTTTATTTCACATATATTAGTAAAACAGTTTCACCTTATATTGACTGTTCATTTGTGTGCTTCTTTCCCACTTTACATGAAAGCTCACATTTTGTGTCTGTTTCTCTGGTCAATACTGCCCTCAATGTCTGTTTTCCACAAGCCCACACTTGTTAAATTCACACACAAAAAAGAAATCCACAGGGCCGGTTAGCTATCTCCATGACAACGCCGCCTCCTCCTACCTTGGAGCAATAAAACACTGAGGAAACAATCCAATCACCTTTAATACACCTCACGCCAATTAAGCCGCCTGCTTCTGAAAAGCTCTCGCTACACGGACGAGGCAACAAGACGTGACACTCGGGAGACAAGCTGACTTTGTGCAGCGGCAAGTTTGGAGTGTTTATTCGTGATACGGACGTGTCTCTCCCCCAGCACAAGGAGGCTAATTAGCTGGAGAGGTTACTCAGGGAATTCCAGGTTGGACAAAAGGCGTTGATTGCTGCGACTGCTGTAATCAAGCATCTCTCTGCCAAAGCAAACACCATGAATAAGGATGGGCGTGGAAAGTAAAAACAAATGTGTCCTTGATCGCTTCATTTTGGATGGAAGTAAACACGCTGCAACAAAAACGGCATTCTCTTTCCATAATTAAACACGAGCAATCTTGTTTAAATAACAACAAAAAAGTGGGGAAAGGCTGAGCTGAACGTCTCTACATTAAACTACACGATGAATTAATGAACTTAAAATAACTTATGCCAATACTTACTCAAGTAAAATAGAAGACAGTAGAAATTTGGACAGAAGTGGGCGATGAGAGTCACATCATCAAACTATTAAAAGTTTGAAAATGTAAACAAAAAATCTTCTTCTTTTCCTTTCGGCTTTTCCCTTCAGGGGTCGCCACAGCGAATCAATTGCCTCCATCTAACCCTGTCTTCTGCATCCTCTTCTCTCACACCAACTACCATCATGTCCTCTTTCACTACATCCATAAACCTCCTCTTTGGTCTTCCTCTAGGCCTCCTGCCTGGCAGTTCAAAACTCAGCATCCTTCTACCTATATATTCCCTATCTCTCCTCTGGACATGTCCCTCTGAACATGTCCCTCTGATGTACTCATTCCTGATCCTATCCTTCCTGGTCACTCCCAGAGAGAACCTCAGCATCTTCAGCTCTGCTACCTCCAGCTCTGTCTCCTGTCTTTTTCTCATTGACACTGTCTCTAGACCAAACAACATCGCTGGTCTCACCACAGTTTTGTACACCTTTCCTTTCATTTTAGCTGAAACTCTTCTATCACACAACACACCTGACACTTTTCTCCACCCGTGCCATCCTGCCTGTACACGCTTCTTCACCTCTTTTCCACACTCTCCATTGCTCTGGACTGTTAAGTACTTCACCTTCCTCCACCTTCTTGATCTCTTCTCCCTGTAAACTCACTATTCCACTTGTGTCCCTCTCATTCACACACATGTAATCTGTCTTACTGCGGCTAACCTTCATTCCTCACCTTTCCAGGGCAAACCTCCACTTCTCTAGCTTCCTTTCTTCTGGAAGAAAGTATTCACGATAGCCATTTCCATCCTTTTTGCAAAGTCAACCACCATCTGTCCTTCTGCATTCCTCTCCTGGATATCAAACCTGCCCATTGCCTCCTCATCACCTCTGTTACCTGCACCAACATGTCCATTGAAGTCTGCACCAATGACAACTCTCTCTCTTCTAGGTATGCTCTGCATCACTTCACCCAAGTCCAACCAGAATTTCTCCTTCTCCTCCAGCTTACATCCTACCTGTGGAGCATACCCACTAACAACATTGACCATCACACCTTCGGTTTCTAGCTTCAGACTCATCACTCTATCTGACACTCTTTTTACCTCCAGGACATTCCTAACAAACTCCTCCTTCAAGATAACTCCTACTCCATTTCTCTTCCTATCTACACCATGATAGAACAACTTAAACCCTGCTCCTAAACTTCTAGCCTTGCTACCTTTCCACCTGGTCTCCTGGGCACACAGTATGTGTACCTTGCTTCTCTGCATCATGTCAACCAACTCTCTACCTTTTCCTGTCATAGTTCCAACATTCAACGTCCCGACTCTCAGTCCTACGTAGACTCTTGGCGTTCCTCTTCTCTCTCTTCCTACGGACAAACAAAAAATGACAAAACAAAAAAAAAATAAAATAAAATAAATTAGTAGTCACCTGGAGGAGGGGCACGATGGCGAGCGTCTGGTGGCCGGGCCTACGCCCATGGGGCCCGGCCGGGCACAGCCCAAAGAGACGACATGGGTCCCCCCTCCAATGAGCTCACCACTCATGGGAGGGGCCGCAGGGGTCGGGTGCTGAGTGAGCTGGGTGACAGCCAAAGGCGGGGACCTTGGCGGTCCAATCCTCAGCTACAGAAACTAGCTCTAGGGACATGGAATGTCACCTCTCTGGTAGGGAAAGAGCCTGAGCTGGTGCATGAGGTTGAGAAGTTCCGGCTAGATATATTCGGACTCACCTCAACGCACAGCAAGGGCTCTGGATCCAGTCCTCTTGAGAGGGGTTGGACCTTGTTCCACTCTGGCGTTGCCAGCAGTGAGAGGCGACGGGCAGGGGTGGCAATTCTTGTTGCGCCCCGGCTTGTGGCCGGCATGTTGGAGTTTAACCCGGTGAACAAGAGGGTAGTTTCCCTCCGCCTTTGAGTGGGGGGACGGGTCCTGACTGTTGTTTGTGCTTATGCGCCAAACAGCAGTTCACAATACCCACCTTTTTTGGAGTCTCTAGAGGATGTACTGGAGAGTGTTCCCTCAGGCGATTCCCTTGTTCTGCTGGGGGACTTCAATGCTCACGTTGGCAGCGACAGTGAGACCTGGAGAGGCGTGATTGGGAGGAACGGCCCCCCTGATCTGAACCCGAGCGGTGCTTTGTTATTGGACTTCTATGCTCGTCACAGATTGTCGATAACAAACACAATGTTCAAGCATAAGGGTGTCCACATGTGCACTTGGCACCAGGACACCCTAGGCCGCACTTCCATGATTGACTTTGTGGTCGTATCATTGGACTTGCGGCCATATGTTTTGGACACTCGGGTGAAGAGAAAGGCAGAGCTGTCAACTGATCACCACCTGGTGGTAAGTTGGCTCCGATGGTGGGGGAGGATGCCGGTCAGACCTGGCAGGCCCAAACGTATTGTGAGGGTCTGCTGGGAACGACTGGCAGAGTCCCCTGTCAGAAGGAGTTTCAACTCCCACCTCCGGGAGAGCTTCAACCATGTTCCGAGGGAGGTGGCGGACATTGAGTCTGAATGGGCCATGTTCCGTGCCTCTATTGTCGAGGATGATCGGAGCTGTGGCCGTAAAGTGGTTGGTGCCTGTCGTGGCGGTAATCCCAGAACCCGTTGGTGGACACCAGTGGTGAGGGATGCCGTCAAGATGAAGAAGGAGTCCTATCGAGCCTTTTTGGCTCATGGGACTCCAGAAGCAGCTGACAGGTATCGGCAGGCCAAGCGGTCTGCGGCTCTGGCAGTCGCTGAGGCAAAAACTCGGACATGGGAGGAGTTTGGAGAAGCCATGGAGAACGACTTCCGGACGGCTTCGAAGAGATTCTGGACCACCATTCGGCGTTTCAGGAGGGGGAAGCAGTGCACAGTCAACACCGTGTATGGTGGGGATGGTGTGCTGCTGACCTCGACTCGGGATGTTGTGGATCGGTGGAAAGAATACTTCGAAGACCTCCTCAATCCCACCGACACGTCTTCCTATGAGGAAGCAGAGCCTGGGGACTCCACGGTGGGCTCTCCTATCTCTGGGGCTGAGGTTGCTGAGGTTGTCAAAAAGCTCCTCGGTGGCAGGGCCCCGGGGGTGGATGAGATCCGCCCGGAGTTCCTTAAGGCCATGGATGCTGTAGGCATGTCTTGGTTGACACGACTCTGCAGCATCGCGTGGACATCGGGGGCAGTACCTCTGGAATGGCAGACTGGGGTGGTGGTTCCCCTTTTTAAGAAGGGGGACCGGAGGGTGTGTTCCAACTATCGTGGAATCACACTCCTCAGCCTCCCTGGTAAGGTCTATTCAGGGGTTCTGCAGAGGAGGATCCGCCGGATAGTTGAATCTCGGATTCAGGAGGAGCAGTGTGGTTTTCGTCCTGGTCGTGGAACTGTGGACCAGCTCTACACTCTCAGCAGGGTCCTTGAGGGTGCATGGGAGTTTGCCCAACCAGTCTACATGTGTTTTGTGGACTTGGAGAAGGCATTTGACCGTGTTCCTCGAGGAATTTTGTGGGGAGTACTCCGGGAGTATGGGGTATCGGACCAGCTAATTCAAGCTGTCCGTTCCCTGTATGACCGGTGTCAGAGTTTGGTTCGCATTGCCGGCACTAAGTCGGACCCGTAAGTCGGACAGAAGCACTGTCATCCAAGAGAGACTCGGAGTAGAACCGCTGCTCCTCCGCATTGAGAGGAGCCAGATGAGGTGGCTTGGGCATCTGGTCAGGATGCCACCCGGACGCCTCCCTGGGGAGCTGTTCAGGGCAAGTCAGACCGGTAGAAGGCCTCGGGGAAGACCCAGGACACGTTGCAGAGACTATGTTTCCCAACTGGCCTGGGAACGCCTCAGGATCCGCCGGGAGGAGCTGGACAAAGTGGTTGGGGAGAGGAAAATCTGGGCCTCCCTGCTTAGGCTGTTGCCCCCGCGACCCGATCTCGGATCAGCGATAGAAGATGGATGGATGGATGGAAATTAGTAGTCAATGAAATAGCTTGCCACTTTTTAACAAAATATTTTAAAATGTAAACAAAAATTAATTAACAAATAAAATTCAATAAAATTAATTGGTATCTTTTTTGATAATGATAAAAAATATTCAATGAATTACTCATCAATTAAATATCTTACACCTTTTTACTTAAAAATGTAAACAAATAATGTTAAAATAAAATGAATTTCCATTCAATACAATAGTTGATATACTTTTAGTTAAAACTTTAAAAATGTAAACATTTGTAAACGAAATGTTGTTGTGTTTGTTTTTACAAATATTTCAACTTTCTTCTTCAATAGTCTTAGTCTTAAAAAATCTTAAATAGTCTTTTCGTAATGTGACTTTATGCCCATAATATTTTGACTTTATTCCCATAAAATTAGAACTGTTTTTTACTAACCTAATATTGCAAAAATGACTTTATTTTCTTTTGTTTGTTTATCATAATATTATGACTTCAATATTTCAACTGTTTGTGACTAAAATGACCTCATTTTTTCTCGTAATATTACAAGTTTAGTCTTGTGACATTACTTTTTTTCTCGTTAGAACCCAACGTTTTTCTCTAAATATTTTGACTTTATTCTTGTAAAATTACAGCTGTTTTTTTTAATATATTTCAACTTTTTAGTACATTTTCTTTATTCCCGTAATATTTTGACTTTATTCCTGTTATATTATAACTTTTTTCCCTAATCGAATTTTCTAAAAATGACAACTATATTTTGTTTTGTTTATCACAATATTATGACTTTTTTTTTTAAATGTTTTTTGTCTTTAATATTTCAGCTCTATGTTACTAAATTGACATTATTTTTCCGTGTAATATGGCGAGTTTATTCTCGTGACGTGACTTTTTTTGTGAGTAGAACACAACTTTTTTCTCTTAAAGTTTTGACTTTATTCTTGTAAAATTACAGCTGCTTTTTCAAAAAATATATTTCAACTTTTCTGTAAATTTTCTTCTTGTAATTAAGACTTTATTCCCGTAATATTATAACTTTTTCCCTAACCGAATTTTCCAAAAATGACATCTTTATTTTGTTTTGTTTGTGTATGACAATATTATGACTTAAAAAAAAGGTTATTCTTTAATATTTCAGCTCTGTGTCAATAAATTCACATTATTTTTTCTTGTAATATTACGATGTTATTTTCGTGATGTGACTTTTTTTGTCGTTAGAACTTTTTTCTCTTAATATTTTGACTTTTTTCTTGTAAATTTTCTTCTTGTAATTATGACTTTATTCCCATAATATTTAGACTTTATTCTTGTAAAGTTACAGCTGTTTTTATAAATATATATATTCCAACTTTTATCTTGTAAATTTTCTTCTTGCAATTATGACTTTATT
The DNA here is from genome assembly GCF_027744805.1 of Dunckerocampus dactyliophorus. Lineage (NCBI taxonomy): Eukaryota > Metazoa > Chordata > Actinopteri > Syngnathiformes > Syngnathidae > Dunckerocampus > Dunckerocampus dactyliophorus. The sequence continues at coordinate 5,332,050 of NC_072819.1, forward strand.
CCCACATTATTTTGACTTTATTCTTGTAACATTAGAACTTTTTCAGTAACCTGATTTTATAAAAATTACAACTTTATTTGTTTTTTTTAAAAAATAATATTACAACATTAAAAAATTACTTTTTTTTAAATATTTCAACTTTGTTACTAAAATTGCATTATATTTTCCCACAACATTCCGAGTTTATTCTTGTATTTTTATTGTTTTATTCTTTATTTTCATTAGAGTGCGACTTTTTTTTAATGAACTCATTAAATACCGATGTTTTACTGCTGATTACTAAAGAACGGAAAAAGGTAGAAACAAACTTTTTTGTTTCTGATGAGTCTAATCTCTCTTCTGGTAGGTTCCATGTTTATATAGCAGCCATAGAACACAATATTCTGTGTGCCTTGAAAGATCAGTCCAAATCGTCTAAAATGGCCGCTACTGAAAGGGTTGTTTTTTGAAAAATGGCTGGGATTGAATGAGTGTGCCTCAAGCCAATAAAAAAAAGTGCAGCACACTGCAAATGGACCCTGGGCCGCACTTTGGACACCCCTGCTGTAACCGTCGTACATTGTGCGTATTGTTGTACTTTGATTTCGATAAGATTCTTTAAACAAGACAACCAAGCCAACGTACAAAAAAATGTGACAAAACTGGTATTTGGCTGAGAGTTAAAAATTGTCCCAAACCAGATGTCCCTCTTTTACCGTCCCGTTTGCCACCGCTACCCAGTTAAGGCGTCCATTGCTTCGAGGTCTCGCGGCGACACAACTTAACCTCGACAACGACGTTCCAATCCCACGTGGTCGTCAAGATCATCGCCGTCCTCCTGGCGGTCGCTAACGAGGGATACCGGGGACACGCGGCGTCTCTTGAAAGGCCGACAGTTAAGCTGCTCGGCTGCCTGGCGGGTCCCAGCAGCCCTCCGGTGTTTAGTTCACAGGCAGATAAAAAAACACAAAGGAAACTTCAAACAGCGCCTTGGCCCAAATAGAAGCGCCGTAAAAGCAGGAAGACGACGACGAAATGACACGCCGATAATTATCCGCGGCCTCTCGTGGCGAGAGAGAGCGATCGCGCGACGCCCGCCTGCGGGATTTATTTATAAATATAAATATATATTCGCTTATTTATAGGCAGAACAGCTGAACACGACAGTGTGGCGGTGTCGCCAGCTCTCCTGAGAACGACTTCAAACGCGAGCATCTGCATATGTGCAAATGCGTGGCTTTTTAGCATACATAATGTACAACGTACAGTAGGCGCTGCCCCATGAAAAATCCCCACTTTTTGAAATTATAATGACATTGCTGCACGTCCGTAGCTACATAACCAATAAAACAGGTTTTGAACAAGTATCTCCATGGGCACACACACCGTAGATGCTATCATTCTAGCATTTTATTGTATTGATAAAATGACTCATATGATGAAATATCATTTGCAAATGTATTTATTGAAAAAGTCTACATCTCTTGTGTTCTATGTGCAGTTGTTGGTGAAGGTCAGCGACGTTCCGGACCTTTCGGCGGGAATCACCTGCTCCTTTGGCAACCTGACGGAGGTGGACGGCCAGGTGAACGGCAACCAGATACTGTGCGTGTCCCCCACCGCCAAGGACGTCCCCCTCATCCCTACCGACCAAGGTACTTCAGGTACACACATACACCGGTACGCCGACAAAATAGCTCGCAGCTTTTTTTTTTTTTATATATTTAAAAAAAATTATAAGTTACGATAAATTGCATTTACAGTCAATGGAGTTGCTTACAATTTTTATTATTATTTTTAAAATGGAAAAAAGTAAATAAATTCATAAAGTAGTTTACATCTTTCTAATTAAAAGTTAAAAAAAATAATAAGTAAATACATAAATAAAATGAATTGGTATAAGAAATATTTTTAAAATGTAAAAAGAAAAGGAAGTCAATAAAATAGCTAACGGGTCTTAAATTGAAAGTTGGAAAATGTAAAAAAAAAAATTTAATTAATATTGACATAAGTTGAATTGGTAGTCAATGAAATAGCTTACACCTTTTTACCTAAACATGTAGAAATGTAAACAAATAAAGTTAAAATAAAACAAATTGACAGTCACTGAAGTAGCTTACAGCTTTTTAATTAAAAAAGATAAAATGTAAAAAAAAACAAAAACAAATTCAGTAAATTTAATTGACAGTCATAGAATAGCTTACATTTTTTTTAATTCAAAATTAAAAAATGTAAATAAATATTACAATTTAAATTAAGTCAATTGGAAGCTTTTTAAGTAAAACTTTTAACATGTTTTTTAAAATACAGATTTTACAGATTTTAAATTAACAGTTTGAAAATATACAAAAAAACACTGAAAATTTAAATAAAATGAATTAGGCGTCAGTGTCAACACCGATTTAGCTAAAAATTTAAAAATTTAAATAAAGTTTTTTAAAAAATTAATTATCTTAGATCTTAGAATTAAAAATGTTAAAATTTAAAAACATAAAATAAATTCAATTGGCAGCCAATAAAATAGTTGACATCTGTTTAATTAAAAGTTTTCAAATGTAATAAAATATAAACATTCAAATAAAAGTATAATTGGTAGCTTTTTAAAGCAAAAAAATGTTAGAAATTTATTAAATTATTTGACAGTCAACAGAATAGCTTACACGTTTTTCATTAAACGGTTTAAAATGTAAAAAATAAAATAAATATGAAATAAAATGAATTAGTAGTCAGTGAGGTAGCCTACAGCTTTTTAATTTAAAATGTTAAAATGTAAACAAGTTAAAATAAAATGAATTGACAGTCAATTAAGTAGCTTGCAGCTTTTTAATGTAAAAAAATCCATTAATTGACAGTGAATAAAATAGCTTTTTGAGTCCCAACCCTCAGTTAGTGAAACATAGCTTTACGACACAACACTATCTTATTGCTACAAACTAGCCAGGGTAGAGTGAATATATATCACATGATTAACTATGAGAAATCACAGAACCCGTCTGATCATTCCCAATGGCCAACAAAGCATCTTTCATGATTCCAATCTTTCCTGGTTTTCACCATCCCTTTTTCAATCACTTCACACACACACACACCGAGATGCAGTCATTGATCCAGCATCATCATCATCAGAGCTCCCCACTGATCCCGCATCAGTTTGGTGGCAGACAGCTGTGCCCGACACGAGGCCCCGTCGTATTAGCGTGTGATGGAGGATCAGATCGGAGTAGGCCTGTGTCTGATTCCACGGCTGAGCACATTAGGACCCTCGGGTTGTTTGCAGAGCCAAAGGTGCTAACATGACGGGGAAGTTAATGTGGGGGATTAGCGCTCTGGCACTGAGAGACGGGTTCCTACTGAGAAATGTATGATGTGCTATTGAAACATGCAGGAACCACATTTGGGAACTTGATAGGTGGCCGTTCACCACTCACTACGGGGCACACCGTTCCTCCCAGCCAGCATAGAAAAGTGTTATTATGGATGATTTACATATTCAATATAAGGATATTGCCTCGTGCTCATTTATTCGGAGTACCATTAACCTTCAAACCTTCAAACCGTGGCCATCCTAGAAGCTTGAAATGACCTTTTAACATACTTAACTGTCATACATGCGCAAAAAGACGTTAACCACTGCATAATACAAGTAAAATAATGTAAACATTTGAAGACGTGTAATTGTAGAGGGAATAGGAAGGTCTTTGCAGAGCAATACTGGCACCTAGTGGCCTTTTATAGGTACTGTTGGAATTAATGTGTTATGTAGTCTATAATAAGTATATTATAAGATAATCAAAGGAAATATCATTTGAATAACATGTTTGCCATGCAATGTATCCATTGTTTTTTAAATTAAAACACAATACTCTAAACTATAAATAATTATTTGAATTCATTAATAAAAAATATTAATATAGAAGTATAGTAATATATAATAAGCATTAATAATGATATTTAATCATAGTATATTAAACAATACATGATGAATTAAAAGTAAAACAATAATTATGAATAAATAATTCATATTTGAAAATTAAAACAAAATACATTAAACAATAAATAATGAATGGAGAAATAAATAATACAAAATAGATAATAAAAATAGCTAATAATTCATACATTCACATTACACATTTTAAATAGAGTATTCTTTTTTCCTACTCATCCAGTGGTAATAGAAATACTTGTACAGTAATACCATATGAATATAAACAATCACAGCCTCCCAGAGACCCAGTATTTTCCTTTGTGGTCTTTTTTGGCCTATATCTTTTGTCAGAGTCCAAAAGTTAGGAAAATGATAGCAAACAAGCTAAGTAGCCTGCCTGCTTGTGGTTAACTGCCACCTAGTGGCCTTTTATAGGCAGTGCAGCAGCAGTAGTAGTTGTGTATAATAAGTGTATTCATGTTAAGTGTAGGTCACAACCGGACGTGCAAATGGCTGCGTTTTTTTTGTTCACGGAGAACATAGTTGTGGTGACCAAGAAGGAATAAGATCACAGCAAACATGTAAGTCGAACGTGCGTGCCACACACGAAATCTCAGGCTGCTCAGACGTGCGGCTGTGGCAAGATCGTCAAACTTGAAATACAAGTACTGACCTTGCCTTCCAGTTTCAAGAACTGCGCACGATCTGTACGTTGTGCGTACCAATGCCGAAAACACGATCGGTTGTGCACATGCGCGAGACCTACGTCAATTAATTTTTTTATGACAGAGCTTCTGGGACGTCACATGCCCTGATATTTCTTATTATTTGTTTCTATTTATGAACATAAATGGTAACAAATAAATACCTGTACGTAGTATGTGTAACATATTGGGGGTTATCTTCCTTAATGACGCTCAGTAAAAGACTTCGCCAGCATGTAGAATGTCTTCATTCACCAACCGTGACCTCATGCAGCACGTGCGCAGATGCACCACAGGCGTACGCATCATATCCGTTCATGAAAATAAAAATATGCGTTGCAACAGGAATCATAGAGACGCAGCAATGAGAGGAGAAACCAAATATACATGAATTAAAATACAGATATAATAAAGCATATAAAACAAAGCCTCAGGCACCCTTGCAGCTTTAAATACTCAACATTTCATGCGATTGATGCACTTGTCACGCATGGAGGGCATACGAAATATCTGAACGTGCGCTGGCTGCACTAATTACGTAAGTGGGATGGCTGTGTGGTGCACCGACACACATAGGAGTCCGCAAATACAGCGTAGCAAAAAATTGACATTTTGACCACATTTGACCTGACACCAGCGAAACATAAGAAAGCCACACGTTGGCCGTACGGACGACGCACGAAGACGTACATATGTAAGTGCGTAAGTTTGTCTTGCAACTGCAAACAACCTCAGCGCCCATAGAGTTTGTGTGACATGACAAAGAACCCCTGCGGGCCGGTCTACGGTCCATGCGCTTCTTGCGCTTTTTTGCACGTAGACGCCCGTACAACCGGTTTTGACCTAAGCTTTCGCCCCATCCTGTTCTATGGTCATCGTCACACATCACTGGCACACGGACAAAACGCAAACAGATCAAAGAAAAAGCAAAACCCGCTTGTAAAATGAGTCATTAAGAAGTCTCACATGATTTCTTTCACTTTTGGGACACATGTTCCCATGAAGTGTCGTTTTACCTCCAAATTGCACCACTTTCGGGTGGGTACACTCGTTGCGTGAATAGTAATGAAATCATTTTGATAGGTTCGATCCAGCTGAATTTGCGTAGACCTTCATCCTCATTGTCATGGCAGTGTGTGACATTCATTACATTGATTTGCACACCTAGCTAGCACCATGAGCGCTAACAGCTGTTGTTGGACCATCAGGTGTGTGTTGTAGGCGAGGCGAGATGGCCAAACATGCTGAATAATAGATGGTGTGTGTGTGCGCGTGTGTGTGTTTTGGGTGAGAGATGAGGGGAGGGGAGGGCGGTGTGATGCTAATCCTCCATCCTGCGAGTAAATGACAGCTCTGTTTGGCCAAAACTCCCCCGAGGAATGAGGCATGGGGCCCCCTAATATGAATGTTCTCCCCCAGGTAAATGTCATCCACACCCCCACAATCTTCTATTAAGACATCCATCTTGCCGGCTCAGGAAGACGGAAGTGTGGAGAAGGGAAATTTAAGAGGGCATGATGGAGCTATATCAGGGACAAAAGTTTTGTACTTGGAAAAATGCGTTTTGAAACTGAAAATTCAAGGTTTGATGTTGAATTTTACATAATCTTACACATCATTTTAAATACATCAGTGTTTTCAAAAATAAATGAACACAAATGTATTCCATTTTTTTAAAACAATTAATTAATACTATTTCTTAAATTAATAATTTATTTATTTTAATGTACTGTTATTTTTACAGTTTCAATATTTTTTCCCCACTTTCAGATCTTTCTTTTTCAGACTTTTGGCCCAGATTTTGCATTGGGTGTGGAAGCAAAGAAAACTGAGATGATGAGTTCTAAACGTGTGAGTGTGCATGGTGTGTTGCATAAAGCAGAGGCTCTCAACTAGCCCTGGAAACCACATTTCCCCATGGTCACTATGTGGTGACCCATGTTTAGAGAAGCCAAGTTATTTTAGTGGAAAATAGCCTTCAAAACACAGACACTCTTTGTAAATAAAAGTACACTCAATTACATGTGCAAAAGGTATTTCAGAGCACAATAGTAGAAGGTGGCATGTCAAGGACAAACAAAAAAATCAATACTCTAAAATAAAAGTTAATTATTGTCAAGGAAGAAGTTGCCAATCAAAAATATAGGTTTAAAAATGAAGTGTTTGATTAATAAATAAAAATTAATTAAAGTATGTTACATAATTTTCTGTAATGTAAATTAATTACATTAAAGAATTTATTTGTGATAGTCTGAAGTCCAATTTTTTATTTTGAAAATGTATTATTTTGAAATACAAATATTTTAAATTACCTGAAATATTTTAATGTATTTTCTGATAGTCTGAATAATGTGTTTGTTTTTTTTTATTTTGAAATACAAATATTTGGAAAATTATATTTTTGACTTGTTGTCCACAACCCACTCAGAATGGGTCTACGACACACTTTTTGGACCCTGGGACCCACCCACATTTTCCAGTGGTCATTACGTTGTGACCCCCTTTTATCAAAGTCATGTTAAGTGTTATGTGTTATGTTAAGTCATTTTTCTTACATTTTATTTCATAAATGTTTTTATTTTATTTTATTGTTATATTTATTTATTCCCTCATTTATGTATTTATTTTATTTGGATTTTTTTCTTTTATTTAGATTTTTATTTATATTGAGGTTTTTAAAAATACTTTTATTTAAGTAAAAAAAAAATATTTTGGAAATTGCTCGTCATCTTTCAAACATTAATAGGCATACTTACATGTTCAAGGTGCATTTTAGAGGAATTTATATGATAACTGTATGCATACAAATAACGCATAAATTCTAATAAAATAAGTCAGAAATCAGTTGTATAGTACATATTGTAATGTAATTGGCATGGATGCGCGACCCACTTTTGGGGCTGAAAACAAGGCGAACACGAACAATATTCTGCATCGGTACTGTTGTTGTTGGCCGTTTTTGCAGGTCCATGCGGTCAATGTTTTGCAAAAAAAAAAAAGACACATTCCTGTCTGGACTAGGTTGTTGTCGTGTAAACATACCCTAAGTTGGCGAGGCCGACCTTGGAATTAAAGAGAATGGCCGCACATCCTCAAGGCTGGATTGTTTTCCAGTGCGGAGAAGGAACGTACTTGAAACCGGAGCCTGATTCCCAACAGGTGCTGAGGAGAGAACAGGGCATTGTGGGTCACACAAGCCTCCTACACATTGGATGTCATCTCAACTGCAGGCTGCTACACACACACACACATCATGCTGTATTTATGGAGTGTGTTTTCCCGTGTTGATAGATGAGAGGCTGTTTTACTGAGAACAGACAAGCTGCCAGAACGCTGCTCGGCTGACTGCATGAACAAAAAATTACATTGGAATACTGTTTTGTTTTTACATCTTGTTGCAGCATCTTTATATTACAAATAATACAGAGCATGACATGAGCTTTCCAGGTGTATTATTGTCCCACACACATCGTATTGTCCTCATTGATTGGTGGGAAGTATTTTGCCGGTCCTGTCCTCGAGCCGAGATGCCAATGAAAGCGATGAAGTGACATCTGTAAAGCTGAACCATCTCATCAAATCGTAGCAATCGGCAGATGGCATTCAAATAGGCCACCTAGTGGCTGGAAGCAGCATAGGAATGACGTTTCATGAGTTTGTTTTTGGATTTTTTGATGATATATATATACACTGTATATATTTTTTTGATATTGCTTTTATGTTATTATGTTTTCATCCAGAGCCTTTCCTTTACTGTAGTGCGAGGTTGTTCAAATACTAAAAATCATAGGATGCGTACATATTTTTTTTCTTATATACACTTATCTCTCATTTATCGCGGTTAATTGGTTCCAGACCCAATCGTGATAAGTGAATTTTTGCGGAGTAGGATTCCTCATTTGTAAATGGAATATTTTGGCATATGTTGACATGAAATAACATCCTTATAGTCACTTTTACACTGCTGTTACCCAATATAGTAGACATACAAAGAGAAAATAAGACACATCAGGCACAGAAAACTTGTTTTCGACCTTCTCAATACGTTTTTAAACATTATTAGAGTCCTCTAGACATGAAATAACACCCCTATAGCCACCTTTACACTCATATTAGCCAATGTAGTAGACATAATAAGAGAAAATACGACATATGTGGGATAGAAAACCTTTACAATCTACTAAATACAGTTTTTAACATTAGCGTCCTCTAGACATGAAATAACACCCCTATAGTCACCTATACACTCCTATTACCTAATATAGTAGACATGATAACAGAAAATAAGACATAAATAAGGCTTGCGCTCATGTGTGTTGCTGTAAATGTGTTCGGGTGTTAGACGAACTCAGTGGGGAGGCAGACAGGAAGTGACGTCGGGGTTCAGAGTTGAGTTTTAGCTTGGTGTGAGTTGCGGCTGCAGCTGTAGCCCGTGTTTTTAATAGAGATTTTTATTATTATTATTTTTTTAAACAAAATATATTCTGAAATTTTAAAAAAGGGATTTTTATTAGGGATTATTGTGCCTGTTGTGAGATAATTGAAACCTGCAGTAAAAGCCAACACTACAGTAACATTACTGACACCTATTGACCAATGTAGAATACCACATATCATTACAACGTCTTTGAATGCCTTTTGTGTTTTACTTCATTCAGCCATTTTTACAAGTATGCTTGAAAATTGCTTAATTTATGCAAAAAATAAATAAAATGTGCTTAAATATACAGATGTTTTGCCTTATAATAGGCCATATTCATCCACGAAACAGCATGATTTATTAATGAATATATATTTTGAGTGAACCCATAACATTTTACGTGCGTGGGGACGAGGGATTACTGTATGTTTATTTAGTTCAAGTCAAAGCTTTGTGTTATTAGTATCAACATTTCATCATTTTTTGTTACATTATGCCTTTGGCTGTATTTCTTTGGCTTAATTTTATGACTAAAATGTGCCGTGGGCCAATAAAAAACGAGCGGCGGGCTCCAAATGACCCCCGTGCTACAATTTGGACACCCCTGCTAAAGCGCGATGCCCAAATATTGTAATGACCTATCGCTTACCCTGTATTTTCCAGTTTCTTTTTTCAAGACGCATTTGTTCTTTTCGCCTTTAGTAAGCCAGTTGGCTGTTAGTGTGTTTATGCTGTTGTTTTATTGTCTTGTCTTCTTAGTTTTTATGTTTGTTTTTCTGTTTATCTACTTGCCCTTTTGTCTGTGCTTAAATTATTGACGAGAAAGCACTTTGGGCAACTGTGCTGTATGGAGAATATAAACAAAAGTTGGATTGCATCTTTGATTTTTCTTGCAGGAAAAAGTCTAGCATCGTAAAATTTGATGCGGAATAATATTTTAAAGTGAATGCTCGTCTCTTAGCGCGAGTATAATTGTTATTTTTCTTGAAGACACAATAGTGCAAAACAGCTAAATATTTGATACCATCTTGGCCCACGCTAGCTGAAGAAGAAGAACCCTATTGATTTTGGTGTGAAGCCAATGTCACCAGATAATTCACTGATTTTAGATACTGTATTTTCCAAACCATTCTGAAGTATTTTGCTCAATGTCAGACGTCTCTGTCGCTTCTGTCTCTGACTCAGTTAAGGTTCAAAGCTGTTTGGCACCACCTGTTAATCTCTAAACCCCGGCTTTTTTAAAGACTTTTTGCACTGTTTTGTAGGGAAAAAATACCGCCTTTTATAATATTGGAAGAGTACAGTAATCCCTCAGTACATTGCACTTGGAATTTCCAAAATATATTAATTAATACTGTAAATTATACTGTTTCGTGGTTGAATACGGCCTAATATTCGTCAAAAAATATGCATAGTGGAGCAAATTTTTTATATATGTTGCCTTAACTAAGAATTTCCGGGTCTAAAAATGACTCTGTGAACTAAAATACAAATATAAGGCATTCAGAAGATGGATTTAAAGACTGTGTGATGATAGGTAGTATTCTGGGTGGGTACCCATGGTACCCAGTACCCTGGGTGGGTACTGCAACATGTATAATAATGTTAAAAACCATATTTAGAAGGTCGTGCATGGTATGTCTTATTTTCTCTTAGTATGTCAGCTACTGTGTATTGGGTAATAGGAGTGTAAAGGTGACTATAGGAGTGTTATTTTATTTCTACAAGGTTCTAGTAATATTTAGAAGGTTGCAGACAGGTTTTCTATGTCTTATTTTGTCTGATTATGTCTACTATATTGGGTAATAGGAGTGTAAAGGTGACTATGGAGTGTTATTTTATGTCTACAAGGTTCTAGTAATATTTAGAAGGTTGCAGACAGGTTTTCTATGTCTTATTTTGTCTGATTATGTCTACTATATTGGGTAATAGGAGTGTAAAGGTGACTATGGAGTGTTATTGTATGTCTAGAGGGCTATAATAAGCATGAGGACACGCACAGCACAGTCTGCTTCAATGGCGGTACATCTGCCTCCTTTCCTGTGAGCAGCAGCGTAAAACAAGGGTGCGTCCTCGCCCCAACCCTCTTTGGGATCTTCTTCTCCATGCTGCTACAGTATGCCTTCAGCGAATGTACGGAAGGCATCTACAGTGTATCCACACCAGGGCTGATGGAAAGCTCTATAACAGCTAGCTTGTCTGCGCGCTAAGACCAAAGTCCGGGAAGCTCTGATCCGTGACTTACTGTTCGCAGACGATGCAGCATTGACGTCTCACACAGAAGCTGGACTGCAGGAGCTAGTGGACCGCCTGTCTCATGCCTGCAAGGAGTTTGGCCTTACTATCAGTCTAAAGAAAACAAACATCTTAGCACAAGACACCCCAGAAAAGACAACATTTCCAACTAGAACAGTTCAATTGTGCTCACATGCGCAAAAAGCCAACGTCCAACAAGTCATCGTCATCACGTCTTTGTGTCTCCTCTCCTTCAGATTGGTCGGGCGTGGAGCTGAGGCTCAATTCCAAGGAGACGGGTCAGATGCTCATCAGCACCGAGGTCAAGTTTTACAACTGCAGCGTCCACCAACTGTGAGTACCTTTGTCTTACGACCCACGCAAAAAGACGCTGCATCAATCCTGCCCTCTTCGTACATTTGCAACTTCTCAGACTTATGTTTCTGTTTCAAATGTTGGGGGAAATAAATACCACTTTATTCTCCCAGCTATTAATTCATTTGAAATATTGAATTTTACTCGTGCAATTTTTACACCTTTTTACCTTGAAAAAGAAGTTTTTTTTCTTGTAACATTATGACTATTTTCTGTTATTATTGAAACTTTTTTTCCGACTTCACTCTCTCGTCTGCTCGTCTTTAAAATAAATAAAGAGGTAGCACCACATCTCTTTGTGACGGTCCAAATTTACAAATGAATGTATGGGAAAAGTCCAAATCCCCAATCCTACGTTTATTCCACATTTCATACTTTTTTATTTTTTTTGATAGTATTTCATGCTCTGTGTTTTGTACGTGTGTTTTCTAATGGCTTGCATCGCTTGACTGTTGTGCTGTATCGAGTGCCAAAGCACAAATTGAATGTATCATTAAACTGAGAGCGGCTATGCGAGCATATGCACGCCAATCCATAATCACATTGCACCGTCTATGTGGAGAAACAATGTCTCTCATGCAGAATCAAAGGCAGATCACACACAGTATACACGCTCATAGCTCCACGCCCTATAGCCGGGTATATCTTTGTACCCCATACAGAGAAGGCAATTACCAGCGCTCACATCAGCTCCCTTCATCAACACTGACACACACACATACACACACACTGCAAGAAAAGGCCACGCGCCGCCTCTCACACTATCCGATGCCAACTCGCGCACATTGTGTTTGCCTGAGGGGGGGAGTAGTCGGCCTTATTATTTAGCATCCGTGCGCCCAGCCAGAGATCCCTCCCTTTGCTTTTTGCACCCATGAATATTTCACATGGCGGGAGAGAGCAGAGCGGTAGGAGTGTTGTTGTTAAAAACAATACAACATTCTGCAGTGACTTGTGCCTGCGTGCGCGTGGTAGCACATGGCGTCGCCTTCAATTAAAATACGCTGTGCTGATAGTAAAGGTAGCATATTATAGTATTTTTCACCCTGAGGTCCCATAAATGTGTGTGATAAGGGGCAGTGTCAAGAGTGTCTCCAAGAAGCGCTAGTGCAGGGGTCACCAACGTGGTGCCCGCGGGCACCAGGTAGCCCCCCACGACCACATGAGGTGCCTAACCCTAAGCCTAATCCCTAAATAGCCCACAATGAAATCCGCAAAGTAGCCAACTTAATTTTTTTACAATTATTATACCTGTATTTGCTGTAAGGCTGTAAAACCCCTCACCATACACTTTATACACTTTTCTCAGACAGGCATTAACATTTTCTCACATGTCTCTCTTTAAACACTCTCAAAGTTCAAATTTCATTTGAATTTTAATGATCAATCCACTAGATTGGACACAAGAAATCATGAAGTGACTCACACGCACTGTATCCACTGCTCTGACCGTGCCTCGTCCTGGCGCCCTTCGGCTGGAGCCTTTTTGTACCCTTGTTACAACATATTGTTAACTCTGATCTTGCAGTTATTTACAGCCTTGTCTCAGAGCATGTGATGCTCTACGCTTACACACACACACACACGGACACACACACAAAACAGCTTGTTACCCACAATGCAGTTCCAATGGTAATTGCAGGATCAAACTGTGCCAGTGTCTTATTTGTTGTCATTACCCGTCTACTTTTTTTCATCACGACGGTGCTGCCAAATATGACCCCACCCCCCACAAACACCCCCTTCACAGGACATCCTATATTCGTTGTAATAAAAAACAGCATAAAGATCCAAGCAGGGAGGACTTGGCCCTGAAGCTAGCAGGTCTAGAGCCAAGAAGCAGGACACAACAGCAGCAGGGGTGCGCTCGGGATCATTTCCTCTGTGATGTCACGGCCAATTTTGTGCCACTCTCAGCCCCTCGGTGTGCGTGTGTGCGTGTGTGTGTGTGTGTGTGTGTGTGTGTGTGGATCCACGTAGGTGTCTGTCATGTGTGAACAGCGCCTTCCGCTGCCACTGGTGCAAGTACCGCAACTTGTGCACCCACGACCCCTCCAGCTGTTCCTTCCAGGAGGGAAGAGTCAACGCCTCAGAGGTTGGTAGACAAACACATAGACTGCACACACGCACTGTTTCCATGCCAGCACACTATGTAGCACTGTGTTGTGAGACGTCCATCCAAGGTCTTCTTTTCAGAAAGTAGTATTATCTGTATTTAGACCCTAACCCTATTTCTTACCCCAACCCCATCCCAACACTTACAAATACCCTATTCTTAACTTTCACCCAAACCCTAACCAAAACCCTAATTCCAGCTATAACACTAACTTAGCACTTGCCCTAGACCTAACTCTTACCCTAGCCTAGCCTTGGGTCTAACCCTAGCCACAGCCCTAAACCTAGCCATAAATCTAACCCTAGCCTGGGCTTTAACCCTAGCCACAGTCCTAAAACTAGCCCTAGTCCTAAACCTAGCCTTAACGCTAACCCTAGCCTTGGCTCTAACACTAGCCACAGTCCTAAAACTAGCCCTAGCCCTAAACCTAGCCTTAACGTTAACCCTAGCCTTGGCTCTAACAGTAGCCACAATCCTAAAACTATCCCTAGCCCTAAACTTAGCCCTAACTCTAACCCTAGCCTTAGCTCTAATCCTAGCCACAGTCCTAAAACTAGCCCTAGCCCTAAACGTAGCCCTAACACTAACCCTAGCCTTAGCTATAACCCTAGTCACAGTCCTAAAAGTAGCCCTAAACCTAGCCCTAACTCTAACCCTAGCCTTAGCTCTAATCCTAGCCACAGTCCTAAAACTAGCCCTAGCCCTAAACCTAGCCTTAACGCTAACCCTAGCCTTGGCTCTAACACTAGCCACAGTCCTAAAACTAAACTTAGCCCTAACTCTAACCCTAGCCTTAGCTATAACCCTAGCCACAGTCCTAAAACAAGCCCTAAACCTAGCCCTAACTCTAACCCTCGTCCTAGCTCTAATCCTAGCCACAGTACTAAAACTAGCCCTAGCCCTAAACCTAGCCCTAACTCTAATCCTCGCCCTAGCTCTAATCCTAGCCCAAGCCCGAAACCTAACCCTAGCTCTAACCCGAGCCTTAGCCGTAGCCCGAGCCCTAAACCTAGCCCGAGTTCGAACGCTCGCCTAGCCCAAGCCCTACCCCTTACCCTTATGTTGGGGTTAGGGATAAAATCTTTAACTTGGATTAATTGTTCAGCCAATGTTTTAAGCAACAAGAAATTGACTAGTGTACAATGAAACAAAATAAAACTAAAGTACATAAAAACTACTCACCAGTTGAGGAAGAATACACATTTTAAGCGCAGTGAAAACGTGCTGTCTCTTGCCAGGCTTCTCTGCTCATTTTCATGCTAGCCATTATGGCACAGCATGAGATGTTCCAACTGAGATTCGACCCCAGATCCCCAGACTGTGAGGCAGACGTTCTAACCACTAGGCCGCTACCATGTTACCAGACAAAAGCTATGCTGTTTTCATGAACAGCAAAATACAAACAAAAAACATTTCAAAACATGTCTCAAAGTGTATTTTCTTGAAAAAGACCCCATTATCATTTGAGTCTTAACACTAAAAACACACAAAAAAAAGAGGAAATGTGGGTGTTATTTCTTGCTTATCAACATTCTCAAGCCAGTACAACAATGGTGGACTACAGTGTTGTTGTTTAGAACACTTTTAGTAAACCACTTGTATGTAACAGTCACATGACTCATACTGTAGTGCCTTCGTTAGATGGTAATTAGTGCAGAAGTGTCAGACATTAATTGTAGACGTTTTATTCTTTGTCCGTTGTCACCAAATGACACCTTTTCCCGTTGCCCAACCATCACACAGCATGCGAGCGACCCACTCCATCAACAAAAGCTTGGTTGGCACAGACGCCCTTTTGTCTCCGTCCCGCAGGACTGTCCCCAGCTGGTGCGCTCCGAGGAGATCCTGATCCCGGCGGGGGAGGTGAAGCCCATCACGCTGAAAGCCAAGAACCTGCCACAGCCGCAGTCGGGCCAGCGGGGCTACGAGTGCATCCTTCACATCCAGGGGGTCAGCCACCGGGTCACCGCCCTGCGCTTCAACAGCTCCAGCGTGCAGTGCCAGAACAGCTCGGTAGGATGCCCGACCCCCCCCGCGTGTTCTCCTTTGTTTACTTTGCTGAATCAATTGGTGGTTTTCACGTAGACAATGCCTTTGTATGGTTTAGATTAATCAAAGATCATCTATGTAACAGGAGTATTAATTTAAAAAGCTTTGTTCGTGATCAGTATGGCAAGTGTAACACGCGTACGGTTGGTGTCGCTCTCTAGTAAACAAAACGCACAGCCATATTGTCACAGTGTGTGTTCCAGTAGTGTGTAGTAGAGTGTAGAATTCTGCAGTGTGCTTTTCCTTCCATTCAAGCACACACACTCCACCGCGGTATTATATTCCCAGTAGGATCCAATCCATAGACATTTTACTCCCTGCCTTTTCCCGCTCTCTTTCCACAAACTTGGAATTAAGGGCAAACCGGGACAGAGAGTCTGGCCAGCTGTCCTATTTCTCGCTGTGATGATGTGATGATGTAAGTTTGGGGTAATAACCGAAGGACATACCAGCGCTGGGCTAACATTTAAAACGCTTCCTTTTTCCAGTATTTGTACGAGGGCATGAGGATCAGCGAGCTGCCTGTGGATTTCTCTGTGGTTTGGAACGGCAACTTCATTATTGACAACCCGGAGAACATTCAGGGTGAGTGGAGGCCATGAAGGCTCGTGCCGTACCGTACTGTGATCGAGCACAGCACATTGAGAATAGTAGGTGGATTAAAAGTGCTCATGACACCAAAACGCATGTTCATCTTATTTTAATGTTAATTTCTGTTCATTTGCGTTCATTTATTTAAAAAAGATGACTTTAGTCTTGTCATTTGTAATACTTTTTATCTACAAAAAAAGGACTTTATTCTTGCAATATTATGACTATTTTCTCATATTATTGAAACTTTCGTCTGCTGGTCTCGAATTGTTGCGTTATGTGTCTATGGAGAATTTTTACATTTACTTCATGACTTGATCCAATCCACTTGATGCATTGTATATACAATATATATATACAGTATACTGTAAAATTTGCAATTTAATTAATTTTGCTCTTGCAAAATATTATTTCAAAATATGATATAATATAAAATATTATATAATATATTGTAATATATGTATTTATTTTGGCAAATTTTTTCTTAACTTGAAAAAATATTATTTTATTCTTGCTTTTTTCACATATTATTGAAAGTTTTTGTTTTTTGTTTAAATACAACTTAATTCACTCAAACTGTGTGGGAATTTATTTGTTAAAATAATGAATGTTGCTTTTTTTTTTTTTTAAACAACATTCTAGCTGTTTTTCTTGATAATACAGCAGTGCCTTGGTTTATGTCATTAATTCGATCCAGAAGGTCCAACTCAAACCAAAAAGGACTCTAACCAAAGTAAATTTTTCCATGCTTTACTATTTTTTAATTGAAACAAATCAACATTGTAACTGGGTTTTTTTTGGTAATATTACGACTTTTAGTCCCATACGTTTTTGTGTGGCTTGACTGTGTTTCCAGTGCACTTATACAAGTGCGCGGCCCAACGGGACAGCTGCGGCGTGTGCCTGAAGGCCGACAGGAAGTTCCAGTGCGGCTGGTGCAGCGGCGAGGGGAAGTGCACCCTGCGGCGCCACTGCCCCCCCATGAACCCTTACACCACACGCTGGCTCAACCTGTCCAGCAAGAACGTCAAGTGCACCAACCCGCGCATCACCGAGGTCAGTGACAGTCGACACACGCATACCTCTTTCCCAAGCAGGCATTTTATGGGATAGTACAGAAGGCATTCCATTATAAATGACTGAACCTTTGCTTTTTTGCTTTGTGTCATCTCTCAAGGTTACCCAACAATACTGCTGTCGTCAGCACATTCAATCATACAAGTAAAAAAAAAACAACCTTTATTTACTCCGGTACTGCGGCATACAAGTTATTTCCCGTGTTCAGGTGCAATTATCCAAAAGTGAGATGCTCTGCGGGGTCTTGACCTTTTTTTTTTGTTGTTCCCGCCCTCTCCCCCCAGTTCTTGTGGAACTGTCACCGACAACCCAGTAAGGCCAGGAGGGCGCACGCTTTAATTACGCTTGGAAACGCACTAGCACATTATTCATTTCATATCCCCTTCGACATGTACTCCAGCCAATTAGGCATGTGTGTAAATGGCACACTTAATTAATTTCCTGCGCTTTGTATGGAGATGAGACAGAAAGGGAGGACCAACGAGAGGACACCAAGGCCGCCTGTTTGTCCCCCGTCCTGAAATAATACTTAACATTTTAAACCGTCTCAAACAAACAAGACCACCTGTGAAGTCCTCATTCAAAAAACCAGGCACGTACTGTACATCCTGCAAATACAGCAGCGTATCATGCGCTGTTGTTGTGACTGTTCCAGCGACACCAAAGTACTCCCATGATAAACCAAATGACATCGAAGTAACCTTGAAGTCTTCAACTAAACCAGTTAATCGTCTCTGGTTCCAATTTTTAAATTCAGCTATTTAAAAAAATGTGACTTTATTCTTGCAATTCTTAATACTTTTCATCTTGAAAAAAATATGGTTTGATTCTTGCAATTTTGTGACTATTTTCTCCTATTATTGCTCTCAGCTCCCAGTTGCCTCTTACAATTTTTACATTTGTTTATTTAAAAATATTATTTTAATTGTACATTTTTATAATATTTGAATCAGATTTTTTTTATTTTATTACTTGCAATATTATGACTTTTTTCACATACCCTGTATTGTATAGCAACTTCATTTTGCTATTTTTACTTTTTTTTTTTTTCAAAATATTACTTTATTTTTGGCCCTTTTGAGACTTTTGAACTGGAAAAAATGTAATTATTCTTGTGACTTGTTCATGTATTATTGAAACTAAGCATATTATTGTATTGTGCAGCTGCAGTCAGCCTCCCTGTTGCGGCTCCCTTCGCCGAGCGCAGTGATTTTTTTAACGCCAAAGTAGGAGACGTACATTTTCGAAAAGAATG
The DNA here is from genome assembly GCF_027744805.1 of Dunckerocampus dactyliophorus. NCBI lineage: Eukaryota > Metazoa > Chordata > Actinopteri > Syngnathiformes > Syngnathidae > Dunckerocampus > Dunckerocampus dactyliophorus. The sequence goes on from NC_072819.1 coordinate 5,350,776, forward strand.
TGAAATATCCCACTCATCGCAAGTCCGTGAATGCTTCTGGACTGCCTTCTAACTGCTGATTGGATGAGCAGCGGAGAGGGTGTTAGGCTAGTGTATGCAGTGAGTCTCACTGCACGGGAGAGAGAAGTTTTGAGTTGAGTCTGAAGCAAGTTACCGCGCAGTAAAATCAAATTATGTATGTAATTAACGAGAGCATAAGAACATGTTGTATAACGAGAAGCGCACAGTAGCTATGTGCTCCGTGCCCGTGACACACTAATTGCAGAGGCGGTGACTCCAGGAGAGGCAGATAGTGTGCCGTGAGGGAGCTGACGGTGGCTGTGAGTTGGGGTGGACATTTCAGAAGCAACCGCAGAACAATAGGTGCTTTCACTTTTGAGTCTACCAGAAAAATCTGACGTCAGTAAAAGTCCTTGCGTTTGCCGCTAGTTGCCTTTGAGGAAAATAAGATGGAGAATACATGGAAGAATCCATCATAAAAATATCAGAGCATCTATTCTCCAAATTAAAAAAAAATAAACAGTAAATGTTTCAGAAAATGAAAGAATGCCTCTCTCTGCAAAGACAGTCAAGGACAGGACCAATAGAACGATTATTGATGATAATTCAGCGCAGGCGTAAACTGTGTCCAGCAAACAACACTCATATGCAGATATGTGAACTCTGATGGGCCTTTTTTATGTAAAAGTTGGCTACATTGTGTTTTAATTTTGCACAAATATGTGAGCCACTCAAAAAGGCTTACACAGTTAAGTGTTGAAATGATTTCAGAGTAGGCCTACACACACACGCCGCACTTCTGTTTGTTTTAGTTTTTAATGTAACAGGTAACATTTTCAACGTGTTTACAAGTTTATAAGCTGTGTAATGTTTTGCAACTCAAGACCTTTTTTTTTTACTGGCAAAATGGCTTTTTAATGCTAAAGGTTGCCGACCTCTGCCTTAGACGGACACAACAGTTTCTCTGAGTAAATGTTTTCTGTTCATTTTGGAGGGATCGCAGCATATCATGCACTGATGTGACTATTCTAGCACTATGAAGGTACATACGTACATAGTAAATGTCATGGTAGATTTAGTGAAAGAGTTTGTCGTCCTGACTTCTTCGTTACCTCTAAAGCTCTGGAAATGTTGTCAGGGTTTTGCAGAAATAGCAAAAAAGTCTATGGGATTTTGAATGGCTTGACAACAGCAAAGCCTTTGTGCTGACATCAGACACACCTTCACGTCTCCTGTTCATTGGCAGTGACAAGTCCTTGCCTCCTTTTGTCTGGCTGGGATTTCAGTCCTTCAAGAGGCACACATCCCGAGAGCTCCCATCATGAGCTAATTTGTATACATACGAGCACATTAGTAGATGTGCCTACCTCCTGAATAATGAATGTTTCTATTAAGTGCCACGGCGTCTCCCAACGCGGGCCATTAATATTGAGGAGACGCGGAGGGATCGACATCAGATGAAGTCTGATGGGCGTATGAAGGCAGGAGAAGAACTTGTGACGACTCTTAAGTTTGGAGCTGGAGCGACTGCGCTGTGAATGCAAACGTGGCCTCGGGAAAGACTAAACGTTGTCACTTCCTCACAGGTTGTTGAGAGTACACATCGGTGATGGAAAGAGGGGCTGTCAGTCGCTGCCTCGACAAAGATGCTGTTTCATTTTTGGACTGTACTCCATAGACTCTGTTGTATCAAAATGACCATAAAGTGGGAAGCAGGTAATGATTTGTGATTGATATGAGAACGCAGAGGATCCGTTGTACTGTAAAATAACAGAAGAACTTGCCATTGGAACCTGAGTAGCAGTTTATTGGAATTTAGATCATGGGAGTGAGTTACACATTTGTTTCTCCATGCTTCTTAGGCCTTGTCTTGAGAAGCTACACTGTATTACACCTGAATATTATATTCTGCATTCATTTATGTGCAATCAATCCTAATTGGATTCATGGCTTCCCTTTTAGCGTGCTTGGAAATTTGATCCCAGTCCGTTAGTAGCTTTCCCCGCCATCGCTTCATCGAACCACGCTAACGGACATCCCGGGGCGCTTTGGCAGCCGTTTTCCTGACTCTCTCAAACAAACAGATTATCTGCTCACACGAGCCTTCTCTTTCTTCCCCCGGAAGTTTCTCAATCCCGAATTAGACGACAATTTAGGTCGTCGCACCAAGCTTTTAGTTCCTACTGTGATTGCTAGCAAATCCCTCAAAAGCATCGAGGAAAATAGTGGCGCTCAGTGGACGGGGTTCTGATCCCCTAAGCCCCAGAAGGAGATCGGGGACGCTAAAGAAAGCCGGGCAGTGCGACGTGTGAGCTGATTGGCTGTTTGCTGGGAATTAGCCGCAATTGACAGTGTGACGATAGCAGGCGGAGAGTGGTGCTGCTTCTTAAATGGATTACACAGAGAGAGAGAGAGGCATGGTTCTACTGGGTAAGGGTGGCCAGCGTCTGTCTGCATGTCCAATCAGGCTTCCCAGAAAGCCAAACAAGGAAGTCGTGCGGATAAAGGAAGTGTCAGTTGGGCAAAGGGATTGCCTCCTTGAGGGTTCCATACGGCTAGGGGTGGCTAATCTGAGCATTTACCAAAAAATAGAAAAGAACGTGCAGAGCAGCATATCATGCACTGCTGTGACTAAACGGAAACAACATCAAAGTACTCCGGAAGATGCTGTCCTCAATTATTCCAGCATCATCAAAGTACCCTGTTCATATGATACAACAAATTAGTACTTTGAAATTAGTACTGTCCTCAACTAAAGTCAACAAAGGACAGAGCAGTTTTTCTGTCATCATTTCTTTTATTCTGGAGGCATAGCAGCATGTGACTAATCTAGCACCCACAGTGTACACCTAAAGATTCAAGATTTTTATTTCTTTTTTTCTAAACCGAACAACACTGAAATACTCCCAAAGACGCTGTCCTCAACCAAAGTAAACAAAGGACACAGCACTCAGTGGACGTTGTGGAGGCATAGCAGCATATCACGCATGGTTGTAACTATTCCAGCATCATTCCAGCATCATCAACCCTATTATTATGATAAAACAAAGTACTTCTGAAGACTTTGTTTTCAACTAAAATAGTCAAAGGACCAGTAGTTTTTCCGTCATCATTTCCTTTCATCTTTCTGGAGGCATAACAGCATATCATGCACTGCTGTGACTAATTTAGCACCCTCAGTGTACACCTAAACCGACCTTGTGCTCAACTAAAGTAAAGAAAAGACACAGCAGTTTTTCTGTCATAATTTATTTTGTTTGTTCTGGAGGCATACCGGCATATCATGCATGGTTGTAACTATTCCAGCATCATTGCAGCAGCATCAAAGTACCTATTATTATGATAAAACAAACAACATTTAAGTACTTATGAAGACTTTGTCCTCAACTAAAGTCATCAAAGGACCAGTAGTTTTTCCATCATCATTTACGTTTTTCTTTTCTGGAGGCATAGCAGCATATCATGTATGGTTGTAACTATTCCAGCATCATCAAAGTACCCTGTTCTTTTGATAAAAAAACATAACAACATCAAAGTATTTTCGAAGATCCTATCCTCAACTAAAGTAAACAAAGGACACAGTACTTTTTCATCATCATTTACTTTTTTCCTTCTGGAGGCATAGCAGCATATCATGCACAATTGTAACTATTGTGGCTTTGTCATAGTATCCCTGTGATAAAACAAACAACAGCAAAGTACTTCTGGAGACTCTCTCCTCAACTAAAGTAAAGAAAGGACACAGTAGTGTTTCTGTCATCATTTCTTTTTTTTGTTCTGGAGGCATAACAGCATACCTTGCACTGCTGTGACTATACCAGCATTGCCAAAGTACTCCTATGATAATACAAACATAACTGACGTGCACCCGAAAATCCTGTCCTCAACTAAAGTAAACACAGGATACAGTAGTTTTTCCATCATCATTTCCTTTGTTTTGGAGGCATACCAACATATCATGCATGGTTGTAACTATTCCAGCATCATTGCAACAAAATTCAAAGTACCTATTATGATAAAACAAACTACACTGAAGTACTTATGAAGACTTTGTCCTCAGCTAAAGTAATCAAAGGACCAGTAGTTTTTCTATCATTTCCTTTATTCTGGAGGCATAGCAGCATATCATGCACGGTTGTAACTATTCCAGCACCGTCACAGCATTCCTATGATGAAACAACATTGAGGTAATTCTGAGGGCCCTGTCCTCAACTAAAGTAAATAAAGGACACAGTACTTTTTCCGTCATCTTCTCTTTTATTGTTCTGGAGGCGTAGCAGCATATCATGCATGGCTGTAACTATTTCAGTGTCCTCCAAGCACTCCTACGATGAAACAAACAACATTGAAACACTTCTGAAGACTCTGTCCTCAACTAAAGTAACCAAAGGACACAGTAGTTTATCCATCATCATCGTTTACTTTGTCTGGAGGGATAGCAGCATATCATGCACAGTGCGGTGTTATTTGTCACATGCAACACAGTATTTGAAGCATTTTCAGCTTTCTGTGTGCAGCGGTTCAGGAGTAGAAGAGTCAGCTTACACAAACAAACACATACTGTCATGACTGTAATCTTACCTTATTGACACAAACATTTGATCAGTCAGCTTGCATATGTTTAACAATAAATAATACATTCCCTCCGCTTATCCACCCCCCCCCCCTCCCCCCCTACACACCACCCCAACCAAAGCCAGTCTTTGCTGTGTATAGGATCTTTTTCCAGGCCCCCTATTGCTTATGTAACTATCTCTTAAGTCTACTCAAATAGCTGCTGCCATTTCTTGACATGGATATATTTAGCTATTATAAACCACCACCACCACCCCCCCACCCCAACCCTCCATACCCTGCATGCCCAAGCAGTGCTGAAAGATTTATACGTATTCAGGCCCCTTTAGGCAGTGCGGTGACACACTTACTTTTACATCCAGAGCAATTAATGTCCACAGAATCTAGATTACAATGCCAGTGTCCCACTGGGAAGCCGTAGCCCCCCCAGTGGGTATATACACGGAAAAGGAGGGGGTTACTACTGAATGTTGGTTTTCTTCCCTTCAGCTTGCACGACCAGTAGCAGCTTATTGATTGTTTTTCCTCTCTATCTACTCTGCTGCACGCCTCCCGACTACTTGTTGTTGCAAAATGCATGCTAGGGCGTTAGTTGGCGATGTCAACCCTTAATATTGTACCCTCTAGGCTCGTTCACACAGAGAGCCCAGAAATTGGCACAGCATTTATTTCCCTGTGCCTTTTACACAGAAGGGATTCGTGCTGTAAGGAAAAGCCGAAAGATAACATTTTCTTGTGTTTGGTTTAGTGATTGAATGCATGACTGTCAATGGTAAAATGAACACGGGGTCGTGTTATATTGCAAGCGTTGACCCTCATCTTCCTTCCACCCATGTAGGTGACCCCAGTGGCTGGACCCCCCGAAGGAGGTACAAGAGTAACCATCCATGGCACCAACCTGGGTCTTTCCTTCTCGGATGTGGTGGGCAAAGTGGAGGTGGCGGGCGTGAGGTGTGCTCCTGTGCAGGACGGCTACATCATCGCTGAACAGTAAGTACATTTGGTCACTAAGCGTCCCCCTGGACTGTTAACATCCACCACCAGTTCATCCGTTCGACACGGAATCTGACGCATGTTGGTCCATACAGGATGCAGGAAAATCATTCAAGAACCTATGCAGGAAGTCGTCGATTTTGGTTTGAATGTGCCATTTTTGCGGGATTTTGCCCATAACCAGGGGTCGTACCCGAACATACTCCACCTAGGGACTTCACCCGATCACCACAAAACTCCTCAGCTTTACTGTAAGGTCTTTTCAACGCTTCTGGAGAGGAGGATCCGCCAGATAGGTGAATGTTGGATTCAGGAGGAGCAGTGTGGTTTTTGTCCTGGTCGTGCAACTGCGGACCAACTTTACACGTTCAGCAGGGTCCTTGAGGGTGCATGAGAGTTTGTGTTGTGAAAACTTGTGGACTTGGAAAAGGCATTGAACCGTGTTGCTCAAGGAATCCCGTGGGGAGTACTCTAGGAGTACGGGGTACCAGACCACCTAATTCAGGCAGGTTGCTTCATCGGTTTCAGAGCTTGGTCCGCATTGCCGGCAATAAGTCAGACTCATTTACAGTGAGGATTGGACTCCGCCAGGGCTGCCTTTTGTCAGCGATTCTGTTCATTACTTTTATGGATGGAATTTGTAGTCGCAGTCAGGGAGTTGAGGTGATCCGGTCTGGTGGCTACAGGGTTGGGTTTCTGCTTTTTGCAGATCATGTGATCCTGCTGGCTTCATCGGACCGTGATCTTCAGCTCTCACTGGATTGGTTTGCAGCCGAGTGTGAAGCAGCTGGGATGACAATAAGTACCTCCAAGTCCGAGTCCATGGTTCTCACCCAGAAACAGGTGGAGTGTCATGTACACGTCGGGGATAAAATCCGGCCCCAAGTGGAGGATTTTAACTACCTCGGGGTCTTCACGAGTGAGGGAAGGATGGAACGCAAGATTGACAGATGAATTGGTGCGGCGTCTGCAGTGATTGCCAAAAGGCAAAGCTCTCAATTTACCGGTAGCGCTACGTACCTACCCTCATCTCTGGTCATGAGCTTTGGGTATTGACTGAAAGACTGTGAGTACAAGTGGCCGAAAAAAGTTTTTTCCGAAGGGGTGCATGGACTCTCTTGGCGGTTCCTGTCACTGACGTCGGGAAGAAATTCGGAGTAGAATTGCTGCTCCTCCACATTAAAAGGAGCCAGAAGTGGTGGCTCGGGCATCTGGTCAGGATGCCTCTTGAAGGCCACCCCGGGGGAGGTGTTCAGGGCACGTCCGACAAGTAGGAGGCCTCAGGGAAGACCCAGGACACGTTGGAGAGACCACGTCTCTCAACTGGCCTGGGAACGCCTCAGGAGGAGCTGGACGAAGTAGCCGGGAAGAGGGAAGTCTGGGTTTCCCTTCTTAGGCTGCTGTCCCTGCGACCCGACCATGGATAAGCGGAAGAAGACGGATAGACGGATCACAAAATTCAACCGGTACACAAGACAGATGGACCACAATAAGTTGTGAAAATTGTGTGTTTTCACCGCAGCGTTTAGGTGAAGCTTGGCGGCAAAATTTGGTGCTTCGCCATGAAACATGAAGCGCCCCAAGGTGGGTCGTAACCTAATAGCACCTGACAAGAAATTGGGTCCAGGTGATCATCCTGACAGGATGCACGAATTTCATCAAGTAAATGATGCTGCAAAACAAACAGGTAGTTGGCCATTTTGCTTTGAAGGTGACATTTTCGGGGTATTTTGGGCATAAACAAGGGTTCTACCTGAACCAAATCCTCGTAGGCAATTCCCTCAGTCACCACCAAAATTGAACCAGGTACACCAAACAGATGGACCACGATGAACTGTGAAGAAATCTGGTCCACATTGTTATCATCATGACAGGATGCACAAAACTCATTGAAACAATTGATGCTGTAAAACGAACAGGTAGTCGGCCGTTTTGGTATAGAGATTGCATTTTGGCTATAACCAAGGGTCCCACCTGAACTAACTCCTGCTAGGGAATTTTCCCAATCACCACCAGAGTTGAAGTGAGTATACTAGAGAGATGGATCATGTTAAATTATGAGGATTGTGAATTTTTACGCTAAGACGTGGATGTGGCATGGTGGCAAAGTTTGGTGACTCCTAACTCTGCTCCACATGCTTTGACCTTGACCAAAAGTTAAACTTAGTGTTTGTTATTTTTGTAGGATTGTGTGTGAGATGGATGCGGCCCCCGCTGAGAGTCGACCCGGTCCGGTCCAGCTTTGCGTCGGGGAGTGCAGACCTGAACTCAGAGCTCGATCCAATCAGCTCTACTCCTTTGTGGTACAACACATGAACACGATACCATGCATCTATCCGTCTGTCATTTTCCATACACATGCTCATCTCTAGTTTTTGTGTTTTTTAAAGACACCCACCATCGCAGGTGTGATACCCAGCAGAGGCCCAGAGTCCGGGGGCACCAAGGTCACCATCATGGGGGAGAACCTCGGCGCCGGCAGCAACGTTAGCGTTCAGTTTGGAAACCAGACGTGCGAGTTCTTTAGGTTAGTTTTTCTCTCTAGCTTTTTTAATCATGACAACATTTTGACCCTGGAACAGATCATGTCTATTTCTTTTGTTACTTGGGGGAAAAAATTCAAAATGTGCAAGAATCACGTTTCACTGTAGCTATTGGTAGCATCAGCTGGCTAATAATAGCTTGCAGTATGAAGACATTGTGCTCCTGTGGACATCTCTGTCTATATATATATATATTTATATTTTTTAATTCAAACCTGTCTTTCTTCTTTGCGCACTCCTCCTTCTCTCTCCTGGTTGCTCCCACATGCCCTCCTCCTACTTTTCCGTCTATTTTAAGCCGTTTGCACTGGAGTCTTGACTGCCTTACAGTGTAAGGTTGAGAGCCAAGCTTATTTTTAATGAGGCAGCGGGATAATTACTTGGATTGTGTGTCATGTGAGGTAGATACTGCTAATGAGCTAGCAGCAGGTAGGACAGGACACGGAATGATGAAGTGGATTAAGGACATTACATGTGGTCACATATACAGGTACTGTATGCTCACCGCCATAAGTCCTTACAAATATGAAATCCTTACAAAGACTTGTGGTCTAAGGCAAAATACTTATTGTTCTGTGTCTTCGGAACCAAATATGTTATTATTATTGTTATTATTATTATTACTACTACGTGTTTTAAGTATATTGTCAGAAACAACTGCATGCAGGATGCCCGGTGGGTATTATACACTGTAAATATTATATATAATACATATATAATAAAAGTACAATATCATTGTATCCTTTTTAAATATAGCTTGTTTTATGTATTATTCATGTATGTATTTATTTATGTTTATATATATATATATAATAAAGTAAAATGAAAAATCTGAAAAATAGTATATACAATCATAAATATATGTATATAAATAAATTGTAAGAAATAATAACAAGAAAATAAAAAATCAGATCATCTGAGCATAATCCAGTTTTCCAGTTGTAGTTGTTATAGCTTGAAATTGCACCAACTTGTTCCAGACCTAGTTGTTGTTATTAGTTATTTTGACTCATTCTCTTCATTTTTGTGTCCTTGCAGTCGAACCATGACAGAAATAGTCTGCTGCTCCGCGCCATCCCTGTCGGGCGTCGGCCTGGTCCAGATCAGCGTGAGTGTGGACCGCGCCAAAATCCGGGAGAGCCTCACTTTTGAGTACATCGATGATCCCACCGTTGTGCGCATTGACCCCGACTGGAGCATCGCCAGGTAAAGGCCAAAAAGGACCCAACTTGTCACATCCACCGCTTGCGTCAATACTGCGCTTTCAATCATTTCTCATTGGTTAGATTCCATGTGATGGCGCTATCATGCAGTCTCTCATTGGATGCACTGCTTATTAAAAGGAGGAGAGCCATGAATACCAAAGAAAACAATGTGTTCCTTTCAAAATGTACCGAGAAATAACACAAAAAGTCAAGAGCTCTTCATCAGTCTTCCTTGTGGATGCTAGTGTCCAGCACGGGGTCCAAATATATTGCTCGTATTTTTAATACAAAGTTCAAACCTTTTAAATTGTGTGATCATTGACTACTTCTCCGATAGCAACGCTGCCCCAAGAACCAGGAAGGAAGGCTAAAGAGAAGAAATAACTTTCATACACCAAAAATCTGTGAATAAAGGGTTAAGTCAAAAGTCAAACGTGATTTTTGTATGAATTCCAGCAGGGATGTCCAAGGTGCGGCCTGGGGGCCATTTATGGACATGGTTATTTTTTAATGGCCTTTGGCACTTTCTAAAAATATAATTTTACAAGAAAACAAAAACAGAAGCAAAAGTGAAAAAAATCAAAAGTCATTTTCCAACAATAAAGTCAAAATATTATGAGAAAAAAAACTGTTATATAACAAGAAAAAGTTGTAACTTTACAAGAATAACGTTGGAACATTATGAGGAAAAATACTGTCACTTTAGCAGCACAAAGTCAAAATATTTGGGGAATAAAGTCATAATTACGAGACGAAAATTTACAAAAGGAACTTTAAATAGCTGGAAAATGTGAAAAATGCAAAAGCAGAAATGTCAAAAACTGTAATTCTCATAATTTTACGAGAATAAAGTCAAAATATTTAGAGAAAAAAGTAATTTTTTAACAAGAAAAAAGTTGCAATTTCAGGAAAAACTAATATTATGGGGAAAATTACATCATTTGATTAGCATAAAGTTGAAATATTAAAGAAAAAGTTTTTTTCAAGTTGTAATATTATGAGAAAAAAATAAATAAAGTTGTAGTTTTGGGAAAATTAGGTTGGAGTAAAAGTAAAAATATTATGGGAATAAATTTATAATACGAAAAAAAAATTAGAAAAATTATTGAAGAAAAAAGTTGAAATATTTAGGGGGAAAAAAGAGCAAATTTGATACTAATAATACGCTTTTTCACCTACATTACAAAGCTGAGATGCATATGATACCATCACCAATACTGTGCTTTTCCCACACGTAACAATATTGATATTGTAATATGAGAATAGCTGTATCAGGAACATTGGTGTGAGAGTATCGACATTTTGATATGGACCCCCCCATCGCTAATGTCTGCCTTTGGGTTTTCCTCAGTGGCCACACCCCCCTGATGGTGACCGGCACGAACCTGGATGTGGTTCAGGAGCCCAGGATCCGGGTCAAGTACGCCGGCAAGGAGTCTGTCAATGTAAGTGTCGTTATCAAGACAATGTGTGTTATTATCACGCTTCATTTGCTGCTTTAATTCGGCTCCTTCTTCCTTTGGGACCCGTAAAAGACAATCTTCCCCAGGTCGAGCAAAGCAAGCTTCAAACTTAGGGAATAATGCATTTAGTAGCAGTTTGCAGGCCGGCGGATATTGGAGTCTGAGAGGCGTGTAGGGGGGCGTGTATGATGGGGGTCAAGAGAGCCTCTAATGGCTTTCAATGGAAGATTAAGTGCGGCTGGAAGTCGGTGGTCAGCATAAAAAGACCCCGTTTAATCACAATCCCAGCGTTGGGAAATCGCTACAAATTGCGTTTGAGCCGCCGTCCTGGGGGCGCTTTTTTAATTAGGAGGATGGGATTTGCTGGATGGGTGAAGAGCAGGAGGTAAGGGATGACTGGAGTAGGGGAAAGTAGAAAAACTCCAACTGTACACTACAGGCGAGTGCTGGCGTCCTGACAGGATGATTGACAGGTGCTCTACTTGACCAAAAGTGGTAAAAACTTGCTGGCTGAAGAAAATAAGACACTTTTCAAACGGATGGAACGTCAATAATCACTTGAAATGTCTTTCAGAAAGACCAGTTAGGACCAGGAAGTAGAAGATGTTATTTTTACATGAAACAGACATCGCGAGTTGCACAAAGAGCAATGGATTCAGCAGAATATCAACAGCAAGCACCCTCGTTAAATGTATTATTACATAATTATTGACTGGTCGTGAGATTCTTTGAAGGTTTTGAGGCGTTGCCAGGCAAAACAGAGCAATGGATTTATCAGACTATTAATAGCAAGCACCCTTTGCTAAATGCATGATTAAATAAAGTAAATATCGCTAAATAGATTATTCCGATGGGTTTGCAGAGTTTCCAGACACGGCCAGTTGTACGCAGAGCAATGTAAAGCACCATTTGTTTAATGTATTATTAAAGAAATATTGACAATGACACTGTTTCAAAGGGTTTGCAGAACTTTCAATTTTACGCAGCGCTTTGCACAACGAGCATATCATCCGACATTAAACATTTAGAAAAATCAAATAAATATAGATGTAGGGTTTACTTTTGAAGGTTTTGTGAATTTGCCAGACATGACACATTGCACAAAGAGCAATGGATTCAGCAGCCTATCAATAGCAAGCAAACTTTGTTAAATGTATTATTAAATAAAGTGGAGTCGGAACAAAAAGCAATGGATTCAACAGACGTCAGCCATATTGTATTATTCAATAAATATTGACAAGTAAGTTGTTAGTTTTAAGGGTTAGCAGGATTTGAAGAGCAATGGATTTTACATGCGATTGTTTTTTTTATATTTCAATTTTATGCCGCTAAAATGACGTTATTTTTCCTCATAATATTATGAGTTTCTCGTAAAATTGCAACTTTTTTCTCGTTAGAATACGACTTTTTTGCCTTAATATTTGACGTTATTCTCATAAAATTACAGCTGTTTTTTCATTTCCGCTGTTGCTGTGTTTTTCAATTTTCCAAATATTTCAACTTGCTTCTTAAGTAATAGTACTATTTTTTTTCTCTGAATATTTTGACTTTATTCCCATCATAATGTAACTTTTTAAAATTGTAAAAATTTCCTAATTTTCTATATGACTTTAATTTTTTTTTTATTTTTTTCTTAATATTTCAACTCTATGCTACTAAATGCTCAATGCTACTTTTCCTCATAATATTATGAGGTTTTTTTTCTCATTTTCTCTTAATATTTTGACTTTATTCTTGTAAAATTACAGCTGTTTTTTTTTTGCTACATTTTTGCTACCGTTGTTTTTTTTTTGTCCAAATATTTCAACTTTCTTTTGAAGTAATTGTACAACATTTTTATCTTAGAATATTTTGACTTTATTCCCATAACATTCTAACTTTTTAAAAATTTTCTTCTGAAATTTGGACTTTTTTATTAATATTGTGACTTTATTCTCAGAAAATTACAGTTGTTTTTTTTATTTCTGTTGTTTTTTTCCAACTATTTTGACTTTCTTCTTGCAAATTTGATTGTAGATATTGGCTTTATTCTTGTAAAATTCAGACTTTTGCCCTTCATATTTTGACTTTATTCTTGTAAAATGCACATTTTGTTTCACATACTTTGAGTGACTAATACATAGCTCGTTTGAACTGTCGAGGTTGCTATCGTTTGCTTGCACATTTGGTTAACCGTAGTCCTGAATAAATATCGACGAGTAGATGGTTAGTTGGGAGAATCTTGTTGGAGTGTTCAGACATGGCGAGTTGCACGAAGAGCAATGGATTTAACCGGCTATTGTAGTACATGTAGTAGATTGATGGCCTTTGTTCCCAGACATGGCATGTTGTGCAAAGAGGGATGGGTTCCACATAGCAGCAAACACATGTGATGAGTAAATTCAAAAAATGGTGAGTTACACGTACTGTACTACAAGTATTTCCTACAATGTATTATTGTCTAGTAGCTAGTTAAAGGCTTCAGGAAGTTTCCAGACGCAAGGACGAATAGACAATATATATAATTTAATGCTGTAAAGAAAATGAGATATAAAAACAAGGCTCTTTCCCATCTGTGAATCCCACTTCTGACACCTAAAACTGTCGTGAAGTGTCTCGCTCGATGAGGGCTGAACATCACATTTCAACCCCGAGTGTTTATTCCGACAGTAAGGACGTGCTTATTGTGGCGTATGAAAGCTGATTAATTACAGGCGTGTCTGTTTCACAATTTAGCAATGGAGCTTAAACACTTCCTGTGCCGCCTGGTGAAACGCAAAAGAGGCTCGTTCGCGCTCGCAAAAGAAGCCGGCAGGGCTGTCTTCATCGAGACTCCCCTCGTTTGTCGCCCGAGGAATGGGAAAAATAAGAGCTGCAGCCTGTCAGACGGCCTCAAATGATCACCTGTCTGCCTCTAAATTGCCTCGCCGCTACATGCGCAGTGTGGGAAATGTCTGTGGGAGCGCTCAGCGCCCTTTATCATCATCTTGGTTCAAGCTAAAAGGCTTATTTTATGAAGATGCCTGAGCTGATCAGAGGTTGTTATTGTATCACTAATGGTAGGATTGCCATCACCATAATAGACGCGCAGTACTTGCACATTTCATGTTCTTATTAATGTTCTATTGTGCGATGAACGCACCGCCACGCGTTCTCGCCACACATTCTCGTGTTGGATTCTACGAGTAAAAATGACTAATCTAGAACATTCTTGAGCCATGAAATTGTCTTTTTTGCTAACATGTCATTGCATGAGTCAGCATTTCTTCTTCCACTGTGCGGTAGCTTGTCTTTTAGTTAAAAGCTACTAAAATTGTTCTGCTTTTTAATCACTGACAGGTCGTCATTTAACGCAGCACCAGTGATTGGCTGCAATGAGCAATACACTGCAAAACATTTTAAACAGCTGAAATATTTAATTAAAAATATTTTAGACATATCTGCTTATCTTTTTACTTTTTAAAAAATATTTTATAATTAGAATTTCATTTTAATAGTATTGAATATTTTTTTTATTTTAACTTTCATGATGATTTTTAGTGCATGAAAAAGTGAAAAGGAAAACATGGCTGTCCTTGACCACATGGTATTTTGCACAGCACATCAGCAGCAGAACCACTATTGTAATCGCGATCACACAGACAGCTGAGTACCAAAGTTTTAAAGCGCATGCAGATCTAGGTAAAGCTACTGAATGTTCACCACTCGTTCTACTTTAAATATTTCATTAAAATAACTGCATCAGGAGGTTGCCTACAACCTCAGCTGCTATTGCCATGTTTCCGGCGCCCTCGGTGATTATTTGCTTTTTGCGGAACATGGACCCGGCGACTATACGAGTGCATTTCTGATATTAAGATAAGACAACTGCTCAGAAAAATGTTAGCATGACCATACTATGAAACAATAGTGTGAATGCAGCCTTAGAAAGTTGCAAGTTTGAGCGTGTAAGTATATTGCACAACACAGCAGCAACAGAACCAATGTTGTAATGGCGGCACTGCTCAGCCAGAATTAATAACACAGATGAAATGATTGTAATTGATTGCTTGTGTACCAGCTGAATAGCAACATTTTAAAGCGCATGCAGAGGTACATACAAATTGTATAGCTGATTTGACGACGAAACTCCAAAGTTAAGGTTTGTCATGACCTGGATGACGAAGCATAGTTCTTTAGTAATCGTCCGCAGCGTCCTCATCCGCTTCGGCTCTGACGACCATGAAAGTGTCGCAAATGTCTGCTGTCAGTATTATTTTTTTTCTTCAGAACGGCTGCTTTATTTCCAGGCTGCTGGAATCCAAAGTGAGGAGCAAGTAAATAGTGATGGCTAAATGGGCCATTTAGGGATTTGATAAGCAAATGTGCAGTTAGGCTGGAGGGTGGGACTATCAATGGCTGTCAATCATCAGGCCTTTGGGAAGCCCTGCATGCTGCTTAGAACATTAGCATACTGTGTTTGCTTGACTAGGGGATGCATTTGCAACACGGTTCTGTGCAGCTTTTCAGGTTGCGATACGTTTAGTCAAAGGGCCCTGAATCCTGATCTGTAGTCCTCTCTGCCAAACCCATGCAGGGAAGGAAGCTACATATTAACCAGTGTTGGTAAAGTCAAATGAGGTCGACAAGTACAGAAAATAATTGTGAATTTGCAATACGGATCACATCTAGATCAAATTAGGTGTGATTTTCTAGCTCTGTGGCCCGTCAAGCAAATTTTGCTCAAATCGGGTAAACTCTGACTGTACGACATTCTAAAATGTGCTTCCGACTGCCTCTGGCCAAATACATGTATATTAACACCAGCTCATGTAGCAGTGATACTCCAGCACAACAAACCACGCAAAAGGTCTCTGGCCGGGCTAGCAGCAAGAAGCGAGATGCAGCTTCATGTGGAGCTGTGCGTAGGACGGCGCAGTCTAAGAGTCAGAGGTCAACCCGACACTAACATTGGGTAGCAGGTTGGCAGCTCCTGAGCTGTGTTGTGTTGTTACTCCTACGTGGTTTTCCTGCCAAGCGGTACTGGCATTCAATCCAAACCTAACATCCATCCACACGTGCCAACATGCCTTGTTCATCAGGCGTTAGTCAAGTCGGCGAGATTTCAAACAAGCCAACCTTTGCCAGTAACACTTGACGAAACGTGTATTTATCACACATAACTGTATTTCCCTCAGAAATTGTATGAAAATGCACTTAAAGAGTCCCTGACATGATTTATCAACCTCGCCTAAATATATTATATATTGCTTGTAATTGTGTTCTACATTGGACGATTTGTTGAAAGGCAACGTTAAATTTAGAAAAATTTCATTTATAGTTAATGGCGCCAGCCGTGACGAACTAGCTCGCAGCTCAGCGTCATTTCTGGAGTACCGCTCAGCTAAAGCAGAGTAAACGTCTGTTGACTTGGTTCAGTATATTTACCATCAAAATAGTAGTCAAGCCAAAATGTTGTATTGCTGCTGGATGTTCATACTGTACGAGTGACACTGTAAGTTTGTTTTCTTTTCCAAAAGACGAAGGTTTAAGACAACAGTGGATGAAGCAAGTGCAAAGAACAAGAGACAGATGGATGCCCACCTCGAGTTCTGTCCTTTGCAGCGATTATTTCACCGATGACTGCTAGGAAGGAACACATTTACATGAAGCATTTAGCTTGAAAGTACGGTATAAACGCATTTTGAAAAAGGATGCTATGGCACACAGGAAAAAAACAAGACAACAAAGAATGACCACTGAGTCAAAGTTGGCACAAAAGAGTCAGTCATGTCTTGTTTACATAATGTCTTCTAAACACTTCCATGATAGCGACAAGGCTGCAAAACATTACACATGTTATATAAAAATCTTTTGACAGCGATATGTTTACTGTGGGTGGCGGCGATGGCGAACATTCATCGTGTTGGACATCATATTTACAACATCATACTTTTGTTCCTCCAGCTGGTCACTGGTGTGTGTGATTGACAGGAGGAAAAGGTCTGAGAAGTTATTTGGCGCCAAAATTTGGTGGCCAAAAGTTTAGAAAATGCCACAAGTAGTGGTTTTCACAGTTTGCTGCTTCAGTGTTTTTAGATATTTTTGTCAGATGTTACTATGATGTTCCCCAAGCCACTTTGTTATGACCTTTGCCTTTGCAAAAAGCATTGTTTATCACCAAACTGTTCATGGGTGGCTGGTGCTTTTGGAGGCTGTTTTGGTACCATTCTTTATTCATGGCTGTGTTCCTCGGCAAAATTGTAAGTGAGCCCACTCCCTTGGCTCACCTTTTCATGTCTGGACAAGCTTTATTTGCCCCAAATAATCATCAAAGGGGATTCATCAGAGAAAATTGTTTTACCCCAGTCATCAGGAGTCCAATATCTGTATCTTCTACAGAATACCAGTCTGTCCCTGATGTTTTTCCTAGAGAGAAGTGGCTTCTATGTGCCTTCCCTGATGTCAGGCCATTTTCCAAAAGTCTTTGCCTCACTATGCGAGCAGATGCACTCACACCTGCCTGCTACCATTCCTGAGCAAGCGTTGCACTGGTGGTGAACCGATGCCGCAGCTAAATCCACTTTCAGAGACAGTCCAGATGCTTGCTGGACTTTTTTGGGCTCCTTGAAGCCTTCTTCACAACAATTGAACCTCTCTCCTTGAAGTTCTTAATGATCTGATAAATGGTTGGTTTCGGTGCCATCCTAGTAGCTGCAATATCCTTGCCTGTGAAGCCCTTTTTGGGGTGACCATGTGTGTTTCCTTGCAGGTGATCATGGTTAACAGAGGAAAAACAAAGATTTCAAGCACCACCCTCTATTTTTTAAAGCTTCCGGTCTGTTATTCTCACTGAATCAGGATAAAAGAGTTATCTCCAGCCTTTCCTTGTCAACACTCTCATCTATGTTAACCAGAAAATCACTAACATGACGTCAGCTGGTTCTTTTGTGGCACGCCTGAAACGCAGTAGAAAAGTTCATTTTTATGACAAAGAGGAATTACTTACTATTCATCTTATCACTATTGCATCGGTTTGAACCGATGAATAGTCGGTTCAAACCGATGCAAAGTTGCCATCATAAAAACTGAAGCAGCAGATTTGTGAAAATGAATATTTGTGTCATTCTGACTGTAAAATATAAGACCACTTGTCTTATTTTTCCATAAGCCTACTGTCATATATTCAGGTCAATACGGGGTAATTCTTTTCTTGGCCTTGTCCGCTGGGCGATAGCTTCTCTCGGAATTCTGATGTAATTTCTGAGGGAATTGCCGCTTGTAGCTGAAGACGACAGCGTTAGAAAACGTCAAATCGGGGACTTTCTGTCGTCGCTTCAGGGGACGACAACAATACAACAATGAAGCAATGTAGTCGTCACCTCATTTCAAGTTTGCTCACAGCCCTGGTTTGCTGTGCAAAAGAGAAGCTCCTGTGCACACAAAGCACGTATGGCGTCGACTACACACAACTACCCTGCATCGATCTCCCCCGACGGGTGCTTCGCCACACACAACAGGTAGAAGGCGTGGTATTTGCTCGCATTCAGCAGCTTTGGTGATATTTGCTTCTAATTAAGTTTCTTCCCCAGAGAAAGAGAGCGAGCAGGCCGGGAATGAAAGCAGATAAAAAACCTCTGTGAGCGGACTCGCTGCTCGGCAATCAATCCTCGCCTCCCCCAACCTCTCTGCGCGATCCTCCACCCCCCACACCCTCTAGAGCTGAGCCAGCGAGGATGGATGGGAGACAGCTCACTCATCTGGGCAAACTGGAGAGAAGTAATAAAAGAGCCATAGCTCGGCCCTCTCGCAGCCTCCAGCTGCGGAGGAGGCAGAGGAGCGAGCGCCTCCATTCTTTTGCGGCCGGTGCTTTTTCACCGGAGCACCGGCGGCTGTTTATTTTTCACTTAATGGAGGCGTCCACGCCGATAGAGATTGATTTAATGACGGGCTGTAAATCATTTTCCCTGCAATGAATGAGGCATGTAAAGACCAAATATGGGCCTAATGGGCTTCCTGCATCTTTCTCGGTCGTTCCACATGTCGGAATTGACCCAAATTGACAATGCACACATCTCAGATTGCATCTCAACACTGTGATTCAACATTTTTATCTCAGATAGAGGCCGGAGGCGGCTATTTACTCACCAAACTCTTATCTGTTGGGTAATTGTTACTTTACCTGTTGCAGTGGGAATAGCACATGTGACTGTCTCACGTTTCTATTGTGCTGTTATTCTTGATTTCTATCTATTATGCAGTGAAGCAGATTAAAAAAAGCGAGAAATCCAATCTAGTTGCGTCTATTCAGTTTTACACTTTGCGGGATGGCTGTAAAACCATCTTTTCTTTGTCATTTAGTTCGGTAGTGGCGTCAACTCGTCCCCATTTGCAGGATGTTGGAGAATAATAATAACTGTTGGATTTTGGAGATGGTTAGAGAATTTGGGAGAGTGTTTACTGCTAGAGAAAGTTGGGGAACGCTAAAGAATGCATAAGAATGTTGAAGAATATAGATGAACGGCAGTGAAAGTTGACAAATGCTGGAGAATATAGAAGGATGTCATAGAATGTTGGAGAATGTTAAGGAATGCCGACGATGACGATGTTGTAGAATTTCATAGACTGTCTGAGCTTGTTGGACAGTTTTGCAGAATGCTTGAGAATATTACATAATATTGACGAGGAGAATGTTGGTGATTGTCGGAGAATCTTTACGAGCGTTGGAGAATGTTGCAAAATTGAGAATTTTGAAGACTGTTGGAGAAATTTGACAATGGTAATTCTTTTTTAATAATCCATTCATCCATTTTCTTTCGCTTACCCGAGGTCGGATTGCGGGGGGAAGCAGCCTAAGCAGGGAAGCCTAGACTTGCCTCTCCCCGGCTACTTCATCCAGCTCCTCTCGGCAGACCCTGAGGTGTTCCCACGCCAGTCTTCCCTAAGGCCTCCTACCGGCCGCACGTGCCCTGAATACCTCCCCAGATGCCCAAGCCACCTCATCTGGTGCCTCCCAATGCGGAGGAGGAGCAGTTCTTCTCAGAGTTTCTCCAAGATGACAGTGCTTCTCACCTTATCTCTAAGGGTCACCCTTCGGAGAAAAGTCATTTCGTCCTTGTGTACCGGCGAGATTGTCCTTTTGGTCATTTTCCAAAGCTCATGATCATATTTAATTGAGAGCTTTGCCTTTCGACTCAGCTCCCTCTTCACCACATCACTGCAGACGCCACACCAATGCGCCTGTTGATCTCGTGTTCCATCCTCCCCTCATTAGTGAACGAGACCCCGAGGTACTCAAACTCCTCCACTTGGGGGCGGGATCTCATCCCCGACCCGGAGATGGCACTAACCCGTTTCCGGGCAAGAACCATGGACTCGGATTTGGAGGTGTTGATTCTCATCCCAGCCGCCTCACACTCGGCTGCGAACCAATCCAGTGAAAGTTGAAGGTCACGGCTCAATGAAGCCAGCAGGACTGATTTTTCGCACACCCGGACGAAGAGGCCCGAAGTCGGCTCGAAGCCAAAGAGGGTTGGTCTTCATGGGTTCATGGGTTCCCCTCCAATGAGCTCACCACTCATAGGAGGGGTCGGGGGCAGAGTGAGTTGGGTGGCAGCCGAAAGCGGGGACCTTGGCGGTTCGACCCTCGGCTGCAGACGCTAGCTCTTGGTACGTTTGTAATGATGTGGGAGAATGTTGCAGAATGTTGAAGGAACGATGAAGAATTTTGCGTGCTGACGAATGTTGCAGAACGCTGTAGAATGTTGAAGGTTGGAGAATGCATAAGAATGTTATAGAACGTTGAAGTACATTGGTGAACTGTAATTCTGGAGAATATTAAGAATGTTAATGTGATGAATGTGATAGAATGTTGGAGAATGTGGAAGAAAGTTAGAGAATGTAGACAAATGGTAATGACGATGCTGTAGAATCAAAGAACGTTGGACAATTTTGCAGAATTCTGCAGAATACTAAAGACTATTGAATGCTGGACAACGCTGCAGAATGTTGAAAATCCGAGAATGTTGGACAATGTTGAAGAATGACAGAGAATGGTAAAGAATATTGAACACTGATAAAGTTTTTGAAATGTTGAAGAAACCTGCAGAATGTTAATGAACGTTGGAGGACTACGCGGAATGTTGAATAGCGTTTGAGAATTTAGCACAATGCTGGATCATATCAGCGGATGTTGGAAAGTGCAGAATGTTGGAGAATGTTAAATTATTGACTGCGGATAGTGAAGAAAAATGTTAGCGAATGTTGGAGAATTTCATAGAATGTTGCAGAATGTTGGAGAATGTTGCCAAACTGAGAATTCTGAAGATTGTTGAACGCTGGATAATGGTAATACTGAAGAATACTGGAGTATTTTGTAGAATGTTGGTGAGCGTTAAAGAATATCTAATTCCGATAAATGTTGAAGAACGTTGGAGAATGTTGCACAACTGAGAATTTAACGTAAATAATGTAAATACTGAATGATGCTGGAGAATTTTGCACAATATTGTCAAGTGTTAGGTGATATTGAAGGCTGATGAATGCCGCAGAATGTTGGAGCATATTGAAAAGAGTTGGACAATGTGAAAGAATGTTGATGATGATGTTATAGGATGTTGGACAATTTTGCAGAATGCTGCGGAATATTAAATAAATTGAAAGACTGTTGCTGACTGTTGAAGAAAGTTTGAGAATGTTGGAAAGAATGACGGAAAACGAATAAAAATAATAAATGCAGGTCAAGCTCATGTTATGGTAAGTTGCACAATGTTACAATATTGACGATGGGTAAGAAAAATGTGGACGAATGTCGGAGAATTTCAAAGAATGTTGCAAAACTGCAAATTTTTAAGATTGTTGGAGAATTAATACCAGAGAATTTTGTAGAATGTTGCAGAGTGTTAAAGAATATCGAATGGGGATGAATGTTGGAGAATGTTGCAGAATGTTGAGGAATGTTGGAAAAAGTTGCAAAAGAGGAGGATTTCGCAGACTGTTGTCAAGTGTTAAATGGCATCAAACACTGATGAATGCCGCAGAATGTTGGAGAATATTGGAAAGAGTTGGAGAATGTTGAAGAATGCATAAGATGAAGCATAACATTTGAATGCTGGAGAATGGTCATGAATGTTACAGAATGTCAAAGAAAGTTAGAGTGTGTGTTAAGGAATGTTGATGGTGATGATGATGTAGGATGTCAGAGAATGTTTTTTGCCGAATGCTTCAGATGATTAAATAACAAATAATATAATAGCGAATAATTGCTGGAGTAGTTGAAAGACTGTTGGAGAATGTTGCAAATGTTGAAAGTATGAGGATGTTGGAGAACGCGGAAGAATGGCATTGAACGCGGGTCAAGTGTATCTCATGTTGAGTTGCAGAATGTTACAATATTGACTATGGATAGGAAAAATTGTGATGAATGTTGTATAATTTCATACAATGTTGGAGAAAGTTGGAGAACGTTGGAAAATGTTCAAGAGAGTTGGAGAATGTTGCACAAGTGATCATTTTGAAGATTGTTGGAGAAAGTTGGATAATGTTAATATTGAATAATAATGGACACATTTGCAGAATGTTAGAGAATTTAGAAGAAAGAATAATAATTCATTTTGAAAGTTGGACAATGTTGCAAAACTGAGAATTCTGCAGAATGCTGTAAAAAGTAGAAGAATGTTAAAGACTATTGTCATATTTTGAATGTTTCAGAATGATGTTTTCTGTTTGAAGTTAGTTGTTTATTTGTTGAGATGGTCACCTCGCCGCAGTTATTTGAGGCCAGGTGTTTATTAGAGCGTAGGCCGCTAATTTGAGCACATGCTGTGTTTTCACTTCTGCATCCTTTGTGCCCTCCAGGTATGCAAAGTGTTGAACACCACCAGCATGCGCTGCTCGGCTCCCTCTCTGGTGGAGGACTACCATCCCGGCCCGGACACGGTCAAGCACGCCGACGAGTTTGGCTTCATCTTCAACAACGTGCAGGCGCTTCTGGTCTACAACAACACTAACCTGCTCTACTACCCCAACCCTTACTTTGAACCTCTCAGCACGACTGGAGTCCTGGAGCAAAAGCCAGGTTCTCCCATCATTCTCAAGGTAGTCTTGAGACTCTGGTGTACATTAGTGGCTCGACGTGTAGATTACTCAGTGACTAAAAAGCCCGCCACTGACTTAAACAAGCGGAAAAATACATGCTGACTGACAATTTTAAAATTCCACTATTGTTATGTTAATATATACACAAGTATTCGTCAAAGTCAACATTTGTTTTATTTTTTTGTGTGTGTGCAAGCAAAACAATGAAGTAGTAGAACATTTTATTGGAAAATATACTGGTAATAATTTGTTACAAAAATATATAGCCAGAAAAAGTTAATAAAAAAATAACAATAAAATTCATGGAATTTAATATAATTAATTGAAAAATGTTATAAAATGCTACATATGTAAAATATGTTTCAAAAATTAAATAAAATTCCAAATAAAAAGTCATTGTTTGTTCCCTATAGTCATATAATTGTTTAAGGTGTAAATAAGTTCTTTACCCTTCAAACAGCGCCACCTGCTGTTTACCACTATAAACTATTCATCTTAGTGTCCATGAATTTTCTTTCCATGTAATGATTTATACCATTTTTGATACAAAGAACAAAATGTACAAGAAGTATTCTCCAGAGTGGAGTCCCTCACGGTTCCTACCTTGAACCCATCTACTTGTGTTCACTCCCTAGAATTTTGCCTTTCATTTCTTTAGAATTTTTAGACCTCAGCTGCACATGCACTTTCTGATAGGCGCTTTGGTTTCCATTTTTGTCCTTTGAGGTCTTACTTTCACTCTGTGGCGCGTTTGATGGTCACGCCTCCTAATTGCGACCCCCTGGTGTACCCACAGGGCAGAAACCTGCTACCCCCGGCCTCAGGGGGAGTGAAGCTTAACTACACGGTGCTGATTGGAGAGACCCCCTGCTCGGTGACCGTGTCCGACAGCCAGCTGCTGTGCGAGCCGCCCAACCTCACCGGACAATACAAAGTCATGGTCAGTGTGGACTCGTCAAACTTTTACTTTCCATCTGTCCTTGCATGGAGAGGGGAGGGTTTCATCTTCATTATACCTTCAAAGTGCATTATTCATGCTGTCATCATTGCTCATTCAGCCGAGGGAAAGGGCTGGAAGGGAGAGTCAGACGCCTGGTGTAAGTGTTTATTAATGTTTTTCCTTTGGAGTGTTTGAGGCTGCATGTGTTTGTGCAACAATCCATTTATTTTTCTTACGTTTTGAAATATTAAAACAGGCAAAGTGTAGGCCTTGCTGTTGAAAACAAACCCAGCAGGCCACTCTGTGAGGCAGCAGAACCACCCAAGTTCTGCTAGCCTGTCACAGAAGATAAATGATGATGACATTGAAGGTGTAATATAATGTCGATAGTGATGGTACAGTCATATATCATGTATTATAATTTGATCTATTAAAAAAGTCATACTATGAGACCGCAGAGATGCGTGATATTTCCTCAATCAAATTAAAAGCAATCGCAGCTCAAATTGAATGTAATATAATTCTATTATAGTTATATATAATGATAATCATTGTGATGACACAATTAAAAAGGCACAAAAGTTAAAGAAAAACTTCTTGGGGGGAATTTTGCCCATCATGCACAATCCTTAGATGAGACATGAACACGTCTTCTGCGCGTTCGGGCGAGTGTGTCGGCATTGAAAGGCTTTTATGGACCGATGGACCGATCACATGCTCTTTCACGGAAATAGGCCCATTTTGATCGGCGGCTGATCGATCGGAGCACCCCTAATACATGGCTTGTTACGTACAGTAGATATATGGAACATTCTGCAACATTTGCTCACATTCCACAAATTGCTGTCAACATTTCCAAACATTGAACAATCCTGAGCATTTTTGCAACATTGTCAAAAATTCTCAGAAATTCAATCTTTAATGTTCTCACCATTCTCCGACATTCCTCAACATTCTGCAACATTCTTCAACTTACAATACAGTTAGAGACGCACGGTAATTTTACATTTAACTCTAGTTTGTGCATTTCTGGAGGTAAGAAGGACTGGGACAAACTTGTATTTGACCAATTGTACCTGTTGATTTGCCCTACTCCAATATCCTGACATTACTACTACCACATCCCTGCTACCTGGAGAACCAGCAAAGTGCACTGTAGTCGGGCACATGCGCCGAGCAGCCGGTGTGACGCATTTGGTGCAATATCCTTCCTCTTAAAGTGAATGTTTGTTAACGAGTGAGCTCAGGGGAAGTTAAGACAGGCAGAGGAAAAAAGGAGCACTTGATTTGCTCACCCGCACATTACGGGTAATCTCGCCTAATCGGTGCATTTATTAAAATTATTAGTTTTCTGAGCTATTTTTCAATGTTATCGGATTTATCGGTGTGACGTTACAATTGCCTCATATCAGCCTGATAATTATTGGTCCAATGATTATCGTGCCCCCCTAAGAATATATTGATGAATGTTGTAGAATGTTTAAAAAAACGTTGAAAAGGTTGCAGAAGGTTAAAATATGTTAAAGAATGTTTAAGTGTTTTGGAGAACGTTGAAGAAAGAGCTCCGCTGGTGTCTCCATCTTCATCCTAAGATCTCAGCTGTTCCGCCACAGGTCCAGGTGGGCGGCCTCCACGTGTCTCCCGGCGCCGTGCACATCATGTCCGACAGCCTGCTCACCCTGCCGGCCATCGTCAGCATCGCCGCCGGCGGGGGGCTCCTCCTCATCATCGTCATCCTCGTCCTCATCGCCTACAAGCGGAAGTCGCGCGAGAACGACCTCACGCTGAAGCGCCTGCAGATGCAAATGGACAACCTGGAGTCACGGGTGGCCCTGGAATGCAAGGAAGGTACGCAGGAGAGCGGAGTGTGATTGATTTACGCTGGTGCGTTCAAGTTGGTGCAACCGTGACATTTGCTCACAGTATGAATTATGAAGACGCTCTACTTCTTCTGAAAGTCTTTGTATACGCGTCCTACAGTAAACAAATCACTGGTGGTCTGCACGCTTTAAATAATGCAATGATAGGATAGTTACATCTAGGCCAGCGTGTCATGCAGTCAACACATGCTCAACTATTCCCAAACATTCATCATTGCAACATGTATGTGTATGTACCCTAAACACTATATTTCTATACATGTGTACAGTACATACACAGTAGGATTTATCATTGAACTCACTATATAGAACATAACATTTACATTTAATAATAATTAGGAGTGCAAGAGAAAGTGGAAAGGAAAACGTAAAACATGTCTACGACCACGTGGTCATTTATGACTAAGTATATTGTACAAAACAGCAGCAACACAACCGGGGTTGTGCCACAAATAAACCACACATGACTTTCACACCAACAAGCTGAGCAGCAACAATTTAAAGCGCTTGCAGAGCTAGATAAAGCTGTCGGTCGCTGGCCACTCGCGATTCTTCACACGCAGCTACTGCCGCGCTGCTGTTTTTAAGGAAAAAACACTCATCAAAGATTGTGTATATGACAGGAGCGATGCTGCTGCTATAAGAAAGTACTGCAAAAAAAAAAAAGGTAGTCATTTTCATTTTCAACCAGTCATCATCCTCTATATGGCAGAAGCGCTGTGCTGTTTTTAAAGACTCACTGCAAAAATGCTAGTCAAAGATCCTTTTTGTGATAGGTGTGCTCTGCTCTTTTTAAGGATCGACTACAAAAAAGAAGCTCGGCTAAGATCATTTATATGACAAGAGTGATCTGCTGTTTTTAAGGATCTACTACAAAAAAAATGCTAGTCAAAGATGCTTTACGTGACAGGAGCGCTCTGCTTTTTTTAAGGCTCTGCTACATGAAAGACTCTAGTCAAAGATCATCTCTCTGAAAAGAGTGATCTGCTGTTTTTAAGGATCGACAGTACTACAGAAAAACACTTTTCAAAGATCCTCTATGGGACAGAAGCACTGTGCTGTTTTTACAGATCAACAGCAAAAATGCCAGTCAAAGATCCTGTATCTGACAGGAGTGCTTTACTATTTTTAAGGACCAATTGCACAAATGCTAGTTAAAGATCCTTTATGTGCCAGGAGAGCTCTGCTGTTTTTACAGATCTACTAAAAAAAAACCAAAAAACCCCTCTAGTCAAAGATCCTCTATGTGACAAAAGTATTAGGTATGGTATAGGAATCTGCTGCAAAATATAAGTGTGTGGGCCGGCTTGATGTCATTCACTGGCCGAGTTTGGCCCATGGGCCGCTAGGTGAACATTCCAGGACTTAAAGAAAGCTTCATCTGCTGAAATTGTAGTCCAGGAAACTTCTTGACTGGATCAGGAACAGCCTTGGGAAAGAGAAGATTAGCAGAGTGGCGCCTCTGGCATGGATTTAGATGGGCACCTCTTTGCCGCAAGGGAACCGAGGCGAGGGCTAAGGCCGGTCAGGATGACTACATGGGGTGGGAGGGGGTGCTGCTCCTGTGATATGTTACCATCAGGGAGTGGAGGGGGCCGCCCAAGGGTGTACAGACAGCCAATTAAGCGGCACTCACCTGCAGCCTCACGCTGAGATGGTCCACACACTGCTGGGGCCAATTTACTGTCTGCCAGATAAAATAGCTGACAATGGGAGGGGGGGCTGTGTGTGTTTTTGTCAAACGTGAAATATTGAGTTTCCTTGGACTTCATCGTAGCTGCTATAGTCAACACCGTGAATATAAGAAGCATATTTGCCCCTTGGGGATCGTACTGACATCCTTTTTTTTTTTTATTTCGCTAACAAATAAAAATCAAGCCTTTGCCGAGCTGCAGACCGACATCAACGAGCTCACCAGCGACCTGGACAGAGCCGGCATCCCGCATCTGGACTACAGGACCTACGCCATGAGGGTGCTCTTCCCCGGCATCGAGGATCATCCCGTCCTCAGAGAGCTGGAGGTAACCACCTCAAACACATCGCAATAAACGCCACCAGCATGGATCACATGACCATTTCATCCACGGGTGCTCCAGTGGGGTGGCTAATCAACCTGGGGAAAATGGTTGTGTCCATTTTCATCCCGGGAACAACTTCGATTTACTTCCCGCTTTGACTTAACCACAGCATCGTAGCAACACTGGCTATTGTTCCAAATCAGTAGGGTTCTTGCATTGGCAGGTAAACTATAAAGTCAAAGGAAAGTGAAGTTTATTATTATTATATTATGTATAATATTAATTAACTTAATTACATTTAGTGAAAAAATATAGATTTTACTGGTATTCCCTTATTATTGTTATTATAAACAATAATAAAACTGAAATACTAACTTAAAAGATAAGTAATACATGAAAAAATAATAAACATAATACATTAACCAAGTAATAAAAATAGATATGGAATGTTAAATACATAAGTAATACATTTGATTTCAAAAGTATACCTGAAAAACTGAAATAATTAATAAAACAAAAGTGAAATAAATAATAAAAACTGAAATAATAAAAAAAAATACAACCATAAATAATAAAATACAAAACAAACTAAGTGAGGAGTTAAAAATAAAATGGGAAAAATAAATAATGCATATAAAAACTGAAATAATTCATAAAAAATACGTAAAGTAAATAATGCAAACTAAAATAATTACATAGAAAAGATTATAGAACAATAAATAATAAAATACAAAACAAAGTGATAAGTTAAAAATAAAATGGGAATAATAAATATAAGTACATATAAATAATACAAAAATGAAATTGTTTTTACATAATACATATGTATTATTATATACTGTGTAATTGTTATTATATTTATATATTTTTATAAAATGTAACAAATATAATAATACTATATATTTATATATTATATTATTATTATTATATTATCTATAATGATACTATAATACTTGTTATATATCTATATCCACAATATTCAATATATTTAAAGAATGATAAATATCAAAAACAAAAAATACAAATAAAAAATCTGTCATCTTAATGACATACTGTGGTATTTTGATAGGATGATCTGAAGACTGTACATGTCTTCCATAATCCATAGGTTTGTATCAAGCCATGTTACATACAGCAAACACACAGTTAGCAGGATCACACAAAAAATACAAAACTGATTTCCACAAATCAGTGGAGG
Source organism: Dunckerocampus dactyliophorus (assembly GCF_027744805.1). Classification (NCBI taxonomy): domain Eukaryota; kingdom Metazoa; phylum Chordata; class Actinopteri; order Syngnathiformes; family Syngnathidae; genus Dunckerocampus; species Dunckerocampus dactyliophorus. The sequence continues at coordinate 5,379,645 of NC_072819.1, forward strand.
GGTGGAAATTCAAATTTTCGAAAGACCTGGATAATTGTGCACATACTGTTCAATGGAAGCATCCACTTCGAATCGTAATGGAACTGTCCCTCTGTTTACAATCATCAATGAAGCAGGGACCATCTAACAAACCAACAAACAAACACGTTTGTCAACAGTCCCACCTTGGCGGAGGTCTTCTCTTCACCAAAGCCTCCTGGCAGGGTCGGCAGCACGTACTGACTTTGGCCACCGGGATCGTCTTTCTTCTGGACGTTCTTTTGACATTTTGCTGCTGGATGAGGGCGCCATGCTCCTTAACAGACGTTGGTCAATAATTGATTAAGATCTTCTCAGTTACTCCCCACGAGCTCCATGTCTGCTTGCTTGGAGTGAAACTGGAGAATATGAGTAAGGGTTTGGTGCTTCAGGAAAGAAAGGGGGGAAAAAAGTCAAGGTCAGACTGAAAGCTGAAGAGCTTGGCCCCAAAACACATTTGGCTCCTCATGACTGCCATTAATAGTTTCTATTTTTGAACTTATTAGCTAACACATTCATCTCCTCCTCTTCAGGTGTCCGGGAATGGCCAGCAGAACGTGGAGAAGGCCCTCAAGCTCTTTGGCCAGCTCATCAACAACAAAGTCTTCCTGCTCACCTTCATCCGAACTCTGGAGATGCAGCGCTCGTTTTCCATGAGGGACCGCGGCAACGTGGCCTCGCTCATCATGACCGCCTTGCAGGGACGCCTGGAGTACGCCACCGACGTCCTCAAGCACTTGCTATCCGACCTCATCGACCGCAACCTGGAGAGCAAGAACCACCCTAAGCTGCTCCTGCGCAGGTAGGCTAGAACGCTGAAGATGAACCCAAATCTTGTCCTATTTTTATATGCCGTGTCTGGGCCAGTATAGTCAAGATAAAGAATGGTAGACATGGACCCTTTGTGAAGTCACTAACGTCACTGGCTCTGCTCTAATCTTTGTTCTTGTTCACCTCAAGGAGAAATTTCAGGATGAGTCAGTGCAGTTTGTTCACTTCAAAGATTTGGGGAACTTTTCAAGCGTCCAAAACATGATTTTCAGTTATGACGAAGAGCTCATTGACATAATAGTTACATGTTAGGAAATCCCTCATCTAGTGCTTGAATTTGATGTATGACCCGGTACGGTTTGTCGGAATGAGATTTTTCACCTTATCAAGGTCAGTCACCACCAAATGTTAGTAATCGGAGTGGCTCTGTACCAGCGACTGTATGTTTCCACCAAGTTTGAAGATGATGGGATGAAAAATGCAAAAAAAATCTAGTTTTTTTTGTGTGTTGTTTGACATTACTGGACACTTGCGCTTTTCATAGTCCTTTACGCTTTGACCTGAGGAACCGGCTAAAATATGAAGTACTTCGGTGCTGATTTGTGAGTGTGAGAGAAGGAAAAGCAAGGGTTGCAAACACAAACCGATGAAGCGGCATATCATGCCTTCTCATAAGCTGGGGCAATGTAATGAATGGCAGACCGACACGGCCCACTTATTTGCTTGAAAGGACATCAATATTTCCCATATGCTCAGAAAAAACTGCGGCTGATGGACGTAAAGTTGGTGACGCTGCAGCGTAAACTCTTGCATTCTGTCATCTTGCGCCGCATCGCTCTCAATGTCAGCTTCACTTATCCTCCAGGCTTCAGCGCCTTATGAAACATTCACAAGCGCTTCCACTTCTCCTCTTCGGGTCTCCGGTGCATATTGTTTTTTTTCTTTTTCCGAGGGAAGCGCTGTTTTTTTTTTTTTTTTGGTGTTGTTTAAACTTTAAACAGCTACGAGGTCTTTGCATCTTTGTGTCTTCAGCACGTTGGTGGCCCTGAAGCTTCTGGAAGTGGTCTGACGCAAGGAAACGTCCTTGAACCTACAGATCCCGTAGAGTATGTTGTTTACATGACTAATGAGCAGGGAGAGTCAGGGTTATCCCTGCAAAAAAAGGCGTAAAAAGAGTGTAATATGCATGCCAGGCCAGCAGTTGGCGATGTCCCTTTGTACAGAAACACACTCCTCCTCCACATTACCGGCACCCCACCCCCCCACAACCAGCGGTGCCCTGACAACCCACCATGCCCTGCCACCCCAAGCACGGCTCAAGCACGTGCCGCGTACGGACTGCCTCAGCTAGCGGTGTGCAATCAAAAACATGTTAGCTATGGATGAAACGGTGTACAGTTTGCCGATGAACCGTGGTAACCTTTCAGATGGTTATCGTACCCTTTCAAAATGTCATTACCATAAGTATTGTAGTTAATCTTACAATTTCATTAACGTCTGAGAATTTGGTGCACAATCAAAAACATTTTAGCTAGGCATGAAGCGTGTACAGTTTCTCGATAAACCGTGATAGAATTTTAGACGGTTATTGTACCCTTTCAAAATGTAATTATCGTATTTACCGTTATTTAGCGCCTGCGTTCAAAAGAATCAAGTCTTAGATAAAACATGTTACATATTTTATCGATAAACTGTGATAACATTTGATAAGGTTCTCAAACCATTTTATAATCGAATTACTATACTTACCGTGTTTATTCTCTGAGAGTCTGTTATGCAGTCAAAATTTGTTAGCTGTCGCTAAAATGGTGTGCGGTTCATCTATAAACCGCAGTACAATTTCAGGCAGTTATCGCACCAACTCAAAACGTAAAGGTAATAATCTGTCTGAGTCCAGTGCACCATGAAAAAGACGCTAGCTAGGGATTAAACAAAAAGCGGTTTATCGATTAACCTTAAGTCAATGTCCTGCGGTTATGGTGTAGTTTGTAAATGCCATGCGTGCTTTCTGTTACACCGTGTTTAGCGTCTGACAGTCTAGCGCACAATCAAAAAGTTGTGAAAGTGCAAGCATATTTTCAGCAAACTTGAACAATATAATATTGATTGATAACCGTGATCATTTCTCGTCTCAATAATTGTGATGTGGAATTTTCATACCGGTTTTATCTAAGGGGGCAAAAGGCTGCCATCTTGCATGATGCCGCACGTGATGCCTTGTCAGGATAAATAGCAGCTGCTTCATTCTGATGCTAATTTTCCTTGTGTGTCCAAAAAGGCCACACTGACAGCGTTGTAACCGAACAGTAGAAGAAGAAGAAATACTGTCGTCCTTAAAGGCGCATGGTGACAAGTGTCCAGCGTGGATTAAGCTGTTATTTCACGTGACAGCGGGGGCCTCACGCCATTTTATTATGCATTATTTGGGAGCACAGTGGTGCGTAATCCTTAGCCGCTCACTGCCTGGAGGGTCTTTTATGTAGTTTTTATATTTTTTTTCCTAAAGCGTATGTGGGGGATTATCGATTAGACATGGCTGACTGCCGCCTTGACTTTGTCCTCGCCGTCCCCACCGACGCAACAACTCGTATTGGCCACGGAGCTCAGCGACGTTTACACTTTGGCCGCCTTTTGTGTGGCCTTTCTTTAGGTAATATAATGTTGTGCAACAAGAAGACGGGGGAAACACTCTTTTATAAAGCATACAGAACACTGTATTGTGTATTACCAATGAGCATGGTGTTGGAAGCAATGATTGCATGACCATGACGGCAGTTTGAACTCCAAAGTCCGCAGTCTTAAGCGCAGGTCTAAAGCCAGGATAGCTTAAGGTGATGTCAGAGCCGTAACAGAAGCGCGACAGCGTCTATGTTAAAGGGAATGCCGTAATTCCAGGATAGTATCAGAGCTGTAACAAAAGTCTGTGTAAAAGGGAGTGATGTCATTTCAGCTTTTATTTTCTCAAATTCCAAATGTCTGTCAGCACATTTTACATTGTCGGCAAAAGGCAGGACTTCCCACCCCCAATAGAATAGTTTCATGAGCCATAACAGAGGCGGGACAGTGCCTGTGTAAAAGGGAATGCCCTAATTCCAGCATAGTGTGAGACATTTCACAGTTTTCTCCCACCCTGTTGTGTTTGTGGAGTAAGCAATGGTTGCATGTGCACCATGGCGGTTTAAACTGGTTTTGTGCGTCCTGAGAGGCGTATTTGGTCAAATTCCAAACTGGAGTCAGACTCGAGTCACAATTTTGATTACTTTGGATTCGACTTGACAATATCATCAAAGACTTGCAACCTTGACTTGGACTTTGACATCAGTGACTGGGGACTTGACTCGGACTGTAGTCTGATGACTTGAAAATACTTGAGATTTTCAGTGAGTGTGTTGACTAAAATGTGTCCCCATTCCAAGTATTCAACTAACATGATCGTTATTGTGTCATTTCCAGCAAGACAGCACATTTTCCGAGATCAGGCGTGGAGGGGCGCGGGGCCGAGTACGCGTGGAGGTACTGCTGCAGGAGGGTTCGGTTTCGACATTATTGCGGCCCTCAGTCCAATCCTAGGACGTATTTGAATCTCTCACATGCACAGAAAATGCTGCATAGAGGACACACGTTTTAAATAAAAAGGCGTGAAAAAATACTGTATATATTTTACTGTGGCACATTTCCTGCAGCAGTACCTCTGTATTACCAAAGTTGTTTTTTTCTCATCACCTGCTGCGCTCCAATTAATTTACCTTTTGCTTTCGGCATTTTGAAATCTGCATCTGCACACGACCCTGCAGTCTCATGCCCTTTTATGGGCATTGATGGGCTGTTACCTGTGCTAATCACACGTTCATTCGGCTCAACCTTGCACACGCTTGCACTTTACAAGGAGATGGGATTCTTCAATTTAAGAACACAGCTGCGAACTAATCTGAGGTTTAAGAACACAATGATGCAATGATGAATCTGATGTAGCGTTTTCCTAAGAACCCTCTTAAGAACAGCTTACAAGAAAAGCCAAGAAGATTCTTAGGAGGTTATTGGTGAATGAGGCCCATTGACCTTAAAGGTACAACTGTAAATGACATTTGCGGTGCACACTATGTGTTGTGGCGAAAATGGTTTGGAATACATGCAAGCATACAATAATACCGATATCCCCCGAGTTTTACAATCATTGGACAAATTCTCAATGACTTATGTACAGTGTTCCCTCGTTCCTCTACTGGTAGCAGCAGTAAATACAATAACAGACACATACAACAGAGCACCGAATGATCGCTCTAATACACAGAACACAATGCATGTTCATACGCTGTTAAAAAAATATGCAAAATTGCACCAAAAAAAATCCACAAAACAGCGAATCCGCGGAAGGTGAACCGCGATGTAGCGAGGGAACACGTTACAATTATTTGCTAAGTCGGGCCGACGTTTTTGCTTGATGCCGGCCATGTTTGTCTACCAATCTTGCTCATATTTTACATGCATGTGCTTGCCAGTCCACTACAGGTTGGTTGGTTGGTTGGTTGGTTGGTTGGTTGGTTGGTTGGTTTAATTTATTTCGAACACGCATATGTCCGAAAAGGAGTAGGAAGAAGCAGAGCTTATTTAATCCTACCCCCTCTTCGTAGCACATCAATTGCTAATACATGTGTGTACATACAAACACGTGCATACATATATACACACCTACATCTGCACCTACACAAGTACGCACATATTTACATATACAGTATACAGGTACACAAATGCTAAAAAAAAAAAAAGGTATGTCTTAAATTTTGTGATGATCGGGCTAAACACCTTTTCTTTAGCCTTTTGTTCTGGTTCTTTGGACCAGATTGCTATCGGTAAAGTAGTCAGCAATCACTCAATTTAAAAGGTTTTCAATTTGTATTCAAAAAATAAGAGCATATAGCCGTTGCCACACCCCTGTAGAAGGTGAACTTTAAAATGACATTCATACTGTAGTTCATGGCGCCACCCATGACAAACCAGCTCTCGCAGTTCAGCTTCATTTCCAGAAATGACGTCATTGGGTGACACCTATATCAGCTAAAGCTGAGTAAACAAAAACTTCTCGAGGTAGACTGTCGACTTGCTTCAGTATATGTTTCATCAAAGTAGTAGTAATGCCAATACGTGTTGCTCCTGGATGTTCATAGTCTGTGCGTGTTACCGTACTGTTTGGTTTCTTTTCCAAAAGAGGAAGGTATAAGCAAGTGCAGAAAAAGAGAGACAGATGGATGCCCACCTCGAGTTCTGTTCTTTGCAGTGATCATTTCACGGATGACTGCTTTGAAGGAACACCTTTACAAAAATCCTTTGGCTTGAAAGTACGGTATTGAAAAGGGATGCTATTCCGCTGGAATCCCTCCTGCAGCAGTACCTCCACGCCTACTCGGCCTCCACGCCCCTCCACGCCTGATCTCGGAAAAACAAGACAAGAAGAACGAGCTCTACATCAAAGTTGGCACAAGAGAGTGATTCGTGACATGTTGACATAATGTCTTCTAAACACGATTTCACGATAGCGACAAGGCTGCAAAGCATTATACAGTATATGTTATATAAACATCTTTTGAGAGCGATATGTTATTGGGGGGGGGACATACGATCAAACAGGCTATGAGGACCCCTCTACGCTTATTAAGAAGCCGATTTAGAAGCTCCAGAGTAATTTACACTTATCATTCTGTGTTTTGAAGGTGAACAATCATCATCTCCATGCCTTAAGGCTTTAGACCATGTTCTGCAAGTTCTCTATTTCATCTCCAAATGTTCTCGCCCTCGCTCAAATCTTCTCTCTAATCACTGTAAACATCCTCCGTCTCATGCACCGCTACGGTTGTTTACCTGAGTGATATTACCCCGATGATGTCCCTTCCGGAAATGATGCGAGTTCGTCATGGGTGGCGCCATGAACTATAAATGTCATTTTGGCAAATTTACCGTTAGCTTTCAAAAATTGAACAATGTCGAACATTGTTACAAACAATATTGAACATATTTAAGCAAAGTTGATGAATCAACGTCAGGGACCCTTTAAGCCTGTGTGCCCGGAAAGCTAAAGCCAAGTCTGTGTTAAAGTGAGAGTGACGCTGGTGTGACTGTGTGTCATTTTCCCTGAGTCATATCTTAAGTGTTGTGCAACTCTGATTGTACTAGGTGAGTGTGTGTGTGTGGGGGGGGGGGGGGGGGGGGGGGGTCTTGAAGGCTCCTATGAGAAGTTATTAAACTGACAACCTCTTAGCTATTAGACTGTATCATATCTGACGCACCATAACGTTACAGTGTGTCTTTGAATTGTATGAGAAATTTCAAGTCAGTCCGACTTACGCGGTATAACAACAGCGGCACCATGTGGTGTGTTTGTCAGAACAATAATAGCACAGACAACACATTTTATGATGACTTTCACCCTTTTGTGAGCAGAAGACGTGACGTGACAAACAAACACATGCATGTCATGTGAACACATTGCCATGTATGACTGTATGTTTTTTTAATATATATTTCTAGCACTAAAGCCTCAAATACAATCAGAATGTCATTGTGCTCATCTGTGTTGTTTATTTACATCTATATGTAAAGCAGCGTGTGGCCTATAATTGGATTCACTGGCTTTGTGTTGGTGATTCTCCATGAATTATTGCTGAGCTGGCAGCTCCTCGCAAGCTACAGAGGGAGGATACACACACACACACACACACACACACACACACACACACACACATGCTTACATAATATACTGTAGGAAGCATCTCCAGGTCACCCGACCCACTTCCTTATTCAGGCTCTGGTCGCATTAAAGCACATCTCAGGACACGTTGGAGCGTTAGGGAGAAAAAAAAAAGGCGGTCGACCTTTAAAGAAAACAACCTTCATCACTCAGGGAGTCCACGTGAAATTACGCTTATATTTACTATTTAAGGCCATTTTTACATACATTATCTGCTCTAACAGGAAACAACAAAGATGACAATGCTAATGTTGTTATACTGACGTCGTCTGCATCAGTATGGATCCCTTACATCATCAATCAATCACAATCAATGCTTAAGAGCATGCATTACACACCTGTATGCTTATATCCATGGAAACTAAAATAATAACAATAATTTGGTTTAGCACCACATTGTACTCCTTCAGGGCCGCACGGTGGCTGAGTGGTTAGCATGTTGGCCACACAGATCGGGAAGACGTGGGCTCGAATCTCTGTGTGGAGTTTGCTGGAATCTTACTTGGCGACTCTAAATGGTCCATATGTATGAATGTGTGAATGGTTGTTTGTGTATATGTGCCCTGCCATTGGCTGGCCACCAGTCCAGGGTGTACCCCGCCTGTCGCCCGAAGTCAGCTGGGATAGGCTCCAGCATACCCCCAAGACCCTAATTGGTTAAGCAGCGTAGAAAATGGATGGACAGGTGTCCTCCTTCATATTGTAGAGAAGCACTTTACTGCCTAATGCTGCTCATCATGAATATTTAAACTGAATTCCAACTTGATTCACAGAGAAACCAAGGAACAGTACGGCAAAATACATCTCTTAGTATGTATGATTACATATGATTATTTGTATTCATAGTGGGAGTATCAATATTTATATTACCACTGGAGGATTTTTTTTTTTTTACGTACAGTGTACAGTATTTTTAATTTTTAATGTGAATTTATTTTTTAGCATTTAATGTGTTATGCTTTCATTTTCAAACATGAATAATTTACATATGTTTTTATATATTTGATTCACATTTTCAATGTATCCTTATTACATTTGTTTAATATTAATTTATTTGTACCATTTAACTTTTCAAATGATAATTTTATAAATATTTTACATATATTTGAATTATATTTATATTTTTTAGATTTGGGTTTTTAAATGTATTCTCTATTTGACATTTTTTATGCAAATGTCTTTGTGTCATTTAATATATTGCATTTAAATGTTCAAATATTGTTGGAAATGTTTTATATATTTCTTTTTTTAAATTATTGTAATATATTTTATTATATGTACATTAGCATTTTTAGCTGCTTCAACCAAATGCAATCACTTTTTTTTTTTTTTGCATTGTACCCCATTGGAATAAGTAGCTTTAATGACAAAATAAATCATCTTTTAAATGTTTAAAAATGTTCAGTTTTGCAGCAAAACGTCCCAAAAAGGAATGTTTTGTTTTTTTTTTACCTTGGTTGGAGCCTTTAATTTCTGAGTAATTTTGTTAACTAACCAAACAGCATTGAAAAGGAAAGAACCTTCAAAGAGGCGATTGTGAATAATATAAATGCAGCTTCAGAGACTTACAGCAAAGGCACCTTCTTGTATACTCCGCTAAGCCCGTGTCAGGGGTATACACTATGTACTGTATGTGTGTGCATGTGTGAGCGCATGTGAGTGCATGTGTGTGAGATTAGCTCCTGATAGTGTTTGCTGGTACGTGAGTGTTTTAATTGCTGATGCGCTATCAGCTCTGTTAAGGTGTGCTTCTATCAGTCTGCACTTTAATAGAGCCATCACAGTCTAGTACGCCAGTTAAGATCCTGGATAAAGACAAAAAAAGAAACCACGCGCATGGGGGCCTTTTGGCTAAAAGGTAAATTGAATAAAACGTCTTTTCATGGAAGATTGCATTTGATTTACTTGTAAAATGTCAGCTTTTTGCAGTATTTTCTCATACAAATTGCAACTTGTTCTTGCGGGAGTAGTACAGCTTTTTTTTTCTCGTAAAAATTGCGGCTTTCATCTCGCAAAATTGCAAATTATTTCTTGTAAAATTAGGAGTTCTTGTAAAATTGCATTTTTGTTTTGTAAAATGACGGTTCTGTTTTCATCTCGTAAAATTGCAATTTGGTCAAATCTTTCTTAACGTTCTGACTTCTTCCCTGTAAAATTGCAGTATTTTCTCATACAAATTCCCGTAAAAATTTCAACTTATTTTTTGTAAAATTAGTTTTTCTTGTACCATTGCATTTTTTTCTTAGAAAAATTTAAAATTTTGGTTTTTTTTGTAATGTTTTCATCTTTTAAAATTACAATAATTTCTGGTCATATTATAAATTTTTCTTAACATTCCGACTTTTTCCCAGTAAAATGATGGTATTTTCTCGTAAAAATGGTGACTTTCACCACCAAAATTGAAACTTATTTTTTGTAAAATGACGGTGGGGTTTTTTTGTAACAATTTCATCTCGTAAAATTGCAAGAGTTTCTGGTAACATTTTACATTTTTCTTAACATTACAGCTTTTCCCTCTACAATATTCTGGTATTTTCCTCATACAAATTGCTAATTGCAAAGTATTTCTTGTAAATGTATAATTTTTCTAATAATAAGGCTTTTTAAAGGCTTTTTTAAAAATTTTGTCTTGTCAATTTATAAAATGTTGATTTTGTTCTAGCAACATTGCAATATTTTCTCAGTTTTCTTGTAAAATGATAACTTTTGTGTCTAATCTTCCAACCTTAGTGTTGTCAAATAAAAATAATAAATAGCAAAATAATATAAAATACTTTACATGGTTTGTTTTTGGTAAAGTGCAACTTGTCTTTGTCCATATTCGTATTTCGCCGTGGAAGGAAAGTGTCCCTAAACGACGTAAGAGGGTTTTCAAGCTCTGGCTTCTCCTTGGCACTACAACTCGCCATGACTCCTGCAAGGCTGCACTGCACTGAATGTTCCGTACAGCAAAATCCGATTACAGAGGGATTTTTTTTGTGTTTTCTCAATTCATCGTCTTTCTTAGTCGGCGCCTTTATAGTAAAAATAGTTTCTGATCTCTGCGCCCCGATGGCCGTTATTACCACATGACGTCTCCCCCAGAGAGTTTGTGCCAGTGGTAGCCATGTAATGTTATTTTAATGGCATCACAGAACATTGCTTCAATCACCAAGAGTCCTTTAAAGCTTGCATGACTTTTTTTTTCTCTTCAGCATTTTTCTAATGAGATGAGCCGCAGCCCCCCAGCCCTCCCACGCCCATGCAGCGCAATGGAGCACAATGTTATTAAGTAGAAGAGCGTTGGTTTCATCCATCCATCCTCGCTGCACCGCCGCTGCCATTAGGAAAGACGTCAGCATGCGACGTGACTCGCGGGATAATGAAACCCGCATGTTCGTTAATGAAACTCAATTAATGGCATGATGAAAAAGAACAAAGTCGAAAGACCTGCCCCCCCCCACTGACATTTAAAAAGTAAAGATACATGTCGTACAAAGGAGTGCAGACCGCACAAAAGACTTGATTTGACTTTGGTCTTCGGGGCTGGCTGAGCTTATTAAAATGCCTAATGGCTTCCATTAACTTCCAACACATTCAACAATCACACCACTTGGAGGGTTATTACGGGGAGGTGGAGGCAACGGTAGCGAGGAAGCAGGCCAATAAAATGGGAATCCCCCCCCCACCCCACCCAAAAAAAAACAGAAAATATCTGAAAATTGACAGTTTATGCAGTTGCAATACAGAGTACAACCTCAATATCGCACACTTCTAAAACCCAAAACATGTACCTTTCTAAGGCTGCACTCACAGTGCACTGCATGAGATGAAATCTAAGCATGATTAGTAAGAAAATATATCATGCTATCTGAAAATATGTGCGGTTTACCTTCATTTCAGGGATTTAATACCATTAGAGTTCAGATTGTTTTGTGTAACTCCAAGTAAAACCCCAAATGTGTACCTTTCTAAGGCTGCACTCACACTACTCACACTGCATTGACTGAAATCTAACCAAGATTAATTAGTAAGAAATACAGTCAAACCTGTCTTAGCGGCCACCTTTATAGAACAGCCACCTGCCTATAGCAGCCACTGAAAAATCCCCCGCAGCAAATTTACATGTTATAGACCCTGAGTATAGCAGTCACCTGTCTAACGCAGCCAGCGGTCACCCATTTTGTCTCCCTTGGCCAATATCTGACCGCATATAGCGGCCAAATTACCAACTCAAGTAGAAGCTTCATGCACGAAAAAGTTTTGTTTTTCAATCAATGAAGCCGTCGTGTGTAGACTTTAATTACTGAGTCCTAGCTCAGTCACAATCATTCACAAGATCCACACAAACTGTCAGTTGTTCCACATAAAAAAGCCGTCTTCTTTTGAGCTTGCTATTTCCTGGTCAAACATGTAACTTTAAGAGCATTTGCACCAAAACATTACCGCAAAGTAGGCTGGGAACAGGACGTGCTCCCAGCGACGCTACAATAAAAAAAAACATACGCTAGCATGCATGCGGCAGCGGGAGCAAAACTGAGTTGGGTTGTACGTAATTGAAGTATTTTAGAATGTACTCACGTTATTTTTCATCAATCCTCATCCACAAATCCATCAAAGTCCTCATCTTCTGTATTCGACACCAAAAAGCCGTCTTCTTTTCCGTTCGCTACTAGTCTGTTAACTTGTCAGTGTTATTCAGCTCCGAAGCAAAGAAGGAAACTTCTCCTGTTGCTTCTGCCAACTTTATTGATTGAACGCGGCCACCAGACAGCAGCTCAGAACACACACACATCTCTCAGCATCGTCTCTCCTTCCTGCTTGCCCACAAGGCAAAGGTTAAACAAGCCCCACTACATAGCTGTCCAGCCAATGCCTGTAAGAAATGACACCGTTTATTTCCTGGTGTGCACTGGTCAATACCGTAATGCCGCTTGTTGTGGGGAAGGAGAGACTCACGTCGCCGATGCACTTTAATGGCTTTATTAACAGCGGAGAACACTGCAGGACTTTACATCCACGCCAACATAAACACACTTCCCAACTCTCTCCAAACTCACAGCTAGCACTGAGCCTAGCTCTCCTGCTCGGGACGCCCACCGTCACTTCCCGTCACTTCCTGATGAACTAAAGCTGTAATGACACTGCCGTATAAAAAGTAAAATATTAAAAACAAGCGTAAGACATTACTAGCACAGCTTTGTTCTGTGGGTCGTGGATATATTCTATCAGTTATTATTAAGCCTCTAGCTTCCTTTTAGTAAGTAAAAACCTTGGCTATGATTGCACTACATTGTCATGTAGACCTACAAAGTACACTTGAAGGAACAAGAGGTGAATAAATGTATTGAAACTGATGAGGGGTAGGATTAAATAAGCTTTGCTTCTTCCTACTCTTTTTTGGACATGCAAAATTGTGAATTGTACTATGTGATGTGCTACTGTTTGACTCATGCATGTTCAGGATGAATTAAAACCATAAACCATGAACCATGGTAATAACAAGCCTAGTAGTGCTGTACAACTTTTATCCACAGTCCGCAGTGCCCTCTACTGGTCAACATTATTATTATTTTTATTATTTTCCCTTTTTTTTCTTTTTTTTCCTCTACTGGTCAACATTCAAACTGGACGCCAACCTGTCTATAGAGGCCACTTGTCTATAGCAGCCACTTTTACAGACTCCCTCTAGTGGCCGCTATAGACAAGTTTGACTGTATATATATGGCTGTCTCAAAATATGTGTTTTTACCTTAATTTCAGGTATTTAATCATGTTAACAATTCAGATTTTGCAGTGTAATGCCAGGTAAAAGCTCAAACGTTACCTCCCTAAGGCTGCACTCACACTACACCGCATGAACTGAAATCTAAGCAAGACTACTGTAGTAGGAAAATATATTTGCCTTGTCAAAAATAATTTTTTTAACCATCATTTGATCTTGTGCAGAGTTCAGATTTTGCGGTGAAATGTGGAGTAAAACCCCATATTTGTACCTTTCTAAGGCTGCACTCACACGAAACTGCAAAATCAGTTCTTTGAAAACATCAAACTTCTACCTTTCCAAAGTTGCACTCACACTCCACCGCATGAACTGAAATCTAAGAAGGTTAATTAGTAAGAAAATATATCTTGCTAGTCGAAAATATGTGTTTTTACCTTAATTGTAGGTATTTAATCTTACTTAGAGTTGATATTTTCCAATGTAATGCCGAGTAAAAGCTCAGACTTGTACCTTTCCAAGGCTGCACTCACACCACACTGTGTGAACTTAAATCTAAGCGAGATTGATTAGTAAAATCTTGTCAAATATACCGTAAAGTATGTTTTTAACCTTCATTTCAAGTATTTCATCTTGCTTAGAGTTGAGATATTGCAGTGTAATGCAGAGTAAAAGCTCAGACTTGTACCTTTCTCAGGCTGCACTCACACTGCCTCCTTACTCAAATCTGCTTGAAAAAAAGAATAATCCCTTGGTTTTATATCGTGACTTTCATTCCCTCCACAGTCACACCCCAGTGGTGGCAAGGTGGTCCTTACAAAGTATCTGTACAATAAATCATGCATGTCTATTTCCATATTTAGTTATACCAGCGCCACCTTGTGCGAGTGCCTGGGAGGGCGGCGTTGGAGGGTGCTGGGGGACCCACGGAGGGGCAGGAGTGTGTGTGTGGGCAACAAGGGTGAAAATGAGAAAGTGTTTTAGCGTTTTGGCAGTGCTCAGGCGTTACCTGGCTGTGACAGCACTTGTCTCTCAACAGCTGAGGCTTGTCACAGCTGCAGTGTCGCGCCATGTTCATTCATGCGTATGCACACACACAAACACACACACACACGCACACGCACACAAATGCCCTCTCTCGTAGTTCCTTTGACCTGTTACAAGCACAGATGTAGCAGGAAGTCTATGAGCAACAACAGGAAGCCGCCCAAAGGCTCCAACAAAGTGATAAATTATGAATATTTGTGTTAAGAAAAAACAAAAAAAAAACCTTAATTTTGATTTGCTCATTTTTTTGTCTCTTTGTTTGGGCGACAGAACAGAGTCGGTTGCAGAGAAGATGCTGACCAACTGGTTCGCCTTCCTTCTGCACAGGTTCCTGAAGGTCAGTCTGACCACACACACAATTAATTATGCACGCTGTGTTGTTCATTTGGCCAAAAATAAGTATTCTAATTTCAAATTGCAGAGTGCAGTTTGTGTCCAGCGTTTTTGTTTTATTTGGAAAAAAAAATGAAATTTAGCTTTTGAATTTTTGTATTAGCAAGCACGTATTTAGTTGTTAATGTGTTCATTTATTTGATTGTTTATTTCAGGATTACTTTTATGCTGAATTAATTTTCTAATCATACGGAGACCGTTATACTTTTGTTATGTTTTTTATGTATTTTTATTTTATTACGTACGTTGTGTTTTTACTATAATATGTACTACTTTGCATTTTATATTGCCAATGAAATAAAAATACAAGTAATTCTTTGTTTTTAAATTGTTAACAATAAATTAATACTTAAGAAATCAAAGTTAATATTAATATGATATAATATTAACAATAATGTATAATATTATCAGGATAATAATTAATATTATTGTCATGTATAATATCAATATAATAATCATTATTATTAAAAGTTTATTTTGCTATAATATGAAAAAATTGTAATTTTATATTGCATTATCAATATCAACAGCAATATATTTATTCTATTATTATTTTTCTTATTATTATAGTCATTGTTCTTATTATCATTGTCATTGTTGTTATTATTAGTATTATTATTGTTAAGGTTAATATTCATATCAGTAATATAGCATTTTTATCCATTTTCATAGCTAGACCCTTAATGTACATAAACACCACTATCATGCTATGCATGCTAACATTAGCATAGTGGCATTTTCACCTGTTTTCGTAGGTCGACTATTGTATAAACAGTTACGACTATCATGCTAGGTGTTAGCATGCTAATGTTAACATGCATGGCGCTTGGGGGATGCTGACAGTTGTTAGCAGAGAAAGTGTTTTTGGAGTTTGTATTATTATTATTATTATTATGTCATTGTTCTTATTGTTAGTATCATTCTAATTACGGTTAATAATTAGTAATATTAATATACAGAAATAATGCCATGTAATGAAACAATGTTAATCATTATTAATGTCAAATACTAATAAAATATTAACAATAATAATGAATTCATTTATGTTTCATGTTTCCTCCCGTATGGATTTAATACTACATTTTCAAGCTCTAGAAAGCTCTTGAATTATTAAGGAAGCAATTCTGCCAGCTATTTGCTTATTTGATGGAGAAATCAAATCCAACACATACCCATAAAAACGAAACGTCTTCATAATTTATGAATTAGGCTTGTTTTGCAGCATAACAGCGTCCCTTTTCAAGGCACGCGTGAGTTACTGTTGCTGAAAAGTGTCGTTAACGCCTCAAACCATCTTTTTTCGTGACATTGAATGAACGCTGTCGGCTCTAACGCGCCCCCGTGTGTGCCTTGTCAGGAGTGCGCCGGCGAGCCCCTGTTCATGCTCTACTGCGCCATCAAGCAGCAGATGGAGAAAGGACCCATCGACGCCATCACCGGCGAGGCACGCTACTCCCTGAGCGAGGACAAGCTCATACGACAGCAGATCGAGTACAAAACGCTGGTACGCACCAACAAACACAACATTTGTTTACGTGGTGTTATTGGAGGGAACATGTCTGCCAGTGGGGGGCGCCACTTAAGTACTTTATTAATCCCCATGAGGGGAAATTCATTTGACGGGCATAGCTGCGTTATTTCTTACCCCGCTGGAGGAAATTTCACCATCCCGCCGGCTTCATGTTGGACCGGAGTGGACGCCACACACACACACGCACACACACGCACACACACGCACACACGCAGACTCAGCATGTGACATGATGGCGCTGTGATTGTGCTGTCTGGAAATGTGCCTCATTATGTACTAATGCCCTGACAGAGCTGGAAATTGCTGTTTCTACCCAAGGTGTGAAATTTGATTTTGGGGACGGGCGGCAAGAGCGGAAATGGTTTCTCCAGGCCGCCGCCGCTAATAAGCACAAAGCCGCCAGCGTGGACTCTCTGCAACTTTCAGGCTACCTTCACACTGCCGTAAAACTCACACGCTAACCTCCAACGTGCTTGGAATTTGACAGGAAATTTGGAATACGCACACAATAAAAACACAAATTGTGAACTCTAAGGAGTAAAGCGAAGGTGATTCACCCAGCAAACACGCATTCGGAACGGTCGTACAAGTGTAAAAAGAAGCTAACACAATCATGAAAAGCCCACAATCAAACACTTAGATGACATGTTGACAAAATAGCGAAATACCTCTTGTGCTGCACAAAAAGCCGAAGAAAAAGCAAAATGTGCGCTCTTTTTGTCTTACGGCTCCCAGGAGATATGCTGACGGCAAAGTTTAGTGCAACTTTAGAGGCGTATTTTGTTCAGCAAATGGCGCTACCCTTTGTTTTTTTCCTAATGTGTCTTTTACAGCAAATCCAGAGCCGTCATTCAAAACTATTGTCCTTGCGTCATCGTTTGTGCCATTGACACATTGCACAAATTCTACCTAGCAACAAAGGGGCTGCAAACATAATCTGGAAACAAAATGCCAGCAAATATATCAGGAGGTCACCTACAGCCACAGCTGTTAATGCCAGTAGGTCTCGGTTAGCATACGCCTCGGTTAGCTTGTTTTTCAGTTAACGTGGAAAATGTACGGCAAAATTTAGCCTTGGTTTGTGCACAATTTCCCGCTAGCATACAATATGGCGCACGTCTTTTCGTGTTCTAAATACACCGTGTGAGTGCAGCTGTGTTCTTCATGTATTTTTATCACAAAGCATCCTTGTTAGCAGCTTCCTAACACATGGAAACAGGAAGAGGAAGTCAGCCCGTCTATGACATCATCAGCGGTTGATGCTGTCGTTTTTTGCTGACTAACACACTTACGCCACCGTCAGACCTTCTGGAACGGATTAATGGCGCCAACCAAGGTTTAAGTTAGTGTCAGCCCTGGTTTGTGTGTTTTTCAGTTAACATTCAAAATTTATGCCAAAATGTTGCCTCGGTTTTACGCACATTTTCCAGTTACATGCCGTGGAGTGAAAAAGTGTTTGCCCCTTCCTGATTTCTTAGTTTTTTGCATGTTTTCCACACTTAAATGTTTCAGATCATCCAACAAATGTAAATATTAGTCAAAGACAACACAACTGAACACAATGCAGTTTTTAAATGAAACTTGTTTTATTAAGGGAGAAAAAAAATCCAAACCTACATGGTCCTTTGTGAAAAAGTGATTGCCCCCTAAAGCTAATACCTGGTTGGGCCCCCCTTAGCAGCAACAACTGCAATCAAGCCTTTGTGATAACTTGCAATGAGTCTCTTACAGCGCTGGGGAGGAATTTTTGGCCCACTCATCTTTGCAGAATTGTTGTCATTAAGTCACATTGGAGGGTTTTCCAGCATGAAGCGCCTTTTTAAGGTCATGCCACAGCATCTCAATAGGATTCAGGTCAGGACTTTGACTAGGCCACTCCAAAGTCTTCATTTTGTTTTTCTTCAGCCATTCAGAGGTGGACTTGCTGGTGTGTTTTGGATCATTGTCCTGCTGCAGAACCCAAGTTGGTTTCAGCTTGAGGTCACCAACAGACTTTTTGGTAGACAGCAGAATTCATGGTTCCATTTATCACAGCAAGTCTTCCAGGTCCTGAAGCAGCAAAACAGCCCCAGACCATCACACTACCACCACCATATTTTACTGTTGGCATGGTGTTCTTTTTGTGAAATGCGGCATTACTTTTACGCCCGATGTAATGGGACACACACCTTCCAAAAAGTTCAGCGTTTGTCTCGTCAGACCACAGAGTATTTTCCCAAAGGTCTTGGGGTCATCAAGATGTTTTCTGGCAAAATCGAGTCGTCGCTGCGCTGTTGGGGTCATTTTGGTTGGACAGCCACTCCTGGGAAGGTTCACCACTGTTCCATTTGTGGGTAATGGCTCTCACTGTGCTTTGCTGGAGTCCCAAAGCTTTGGAAATGGTTTTATAACTTTTTCCAGACTGATAGATCTCAGTTAAGTTATGTTTTAACGAGGGACTTTTTCACACAGGACCATGTAGGTTTGGATTTTTTTTCTCCCTAATAATAAAAAGTTTCATTTCAAAACTGCATTTTGTGTTCAGTTGTGTTGTCACTGACTAATATTTAAATTAGTTTGATGATCTGAAACATTTAAGTGTGACAAGCATGCAAAAAATAAGAAATCAGGAAGGGAGCCAACACTTTCCCCACCACTCTATGCTTGGCACGTGTGCGCTTGTAGAAAATTGATAATTTAACGCACGTCAGAGAATAACGAAACATCACACATGCTCCCGTCAATGTTGGACAGATACCGACCGTCATTACCCCGCGGGAGATTCAACCTCCAGAGAAGAAGACAGCTTGCAAATCTGATGGGATTCCATTGTTCTGTCTTTTCCGCCGCGTGATCATGTAGATCCTGAACTGCGTCAACCCGGACAACGAAAACAGTCCGGAGATTCCGGTGAAAGTGCTCAACTGCGACACCATCACCCAAGTGAAGGAGAAGATCCTGGACGCCGTCTACAAGAACATGCCCTACTCTCAGCGCCCCCGTGCCGTCGACATGGACCTCGGTACGTTCACGTGCATTCTAGCAGCCTGCGATACCTCCCTTTGCTACGTGTTACATCTCCCGATACCAATTGAGTTGTGTTGTTGATATCATGTCAGAGTGGCGCCAAGGACGTATGGCTCGCGTGGTGCTGCAGGACGAAGACATCACCACCAAGATAGAAAACGACTGGAAGAGACTCAACACGCTCCTGCACTACCAGGTGGGTCCATTGAGGAGATCCAACCATTGATCGATTGGTGGGAAATACAGTTGTTGTGATAAGATATCATGATATCAACAACAGTATCACATGACACAAATATTGATATCGTGGCAATATTGATATTTGCTAATGGTCATGTATGGATACTGTGCTATGAGTGATAACAACAGTAAAAATGGAAAAATCAGCAGTGATTTTTTACAAGAATGAAGTCAAAATATTAAGAGCAAAAAGTTGAAACCTAACAAGAAAAAGTCGCAATTTTACGGGAATAAATCCTAATATGAGGGAAAACAAGGTCATTTTAGTAGCGTAAAGTTGAAATATTTAAGAAAAAATATGTTGTTTTTTTAAAGTGGTAATATTATGAGAAACAAAATAACAAATAAAGTTGTCATTTTTGGGAAAAGATACGCATGTTACCTTAAGCTAACTCTTCGTTTCCGCTTTCTCATGCACTCCAAATCATTGCTCAAGTTATCATTGATATTGTGATACGTTTTATGAGCGAAATAAACATGTTATTGATTCTAACAGCTATAATGACAGCCTACTGGGTAGATATCATAACATGACGGTACATCGACATGGTACATCGATTATTACGTCCTAAATATTTTTGTATCGTTTTGGGCACCGTGACACACCTTACTCCACAATACCCACCACAAAAGAATAGCATACTAGCATAGCATGCTTGCCAATGTTTGGGTTCGTAGTTTAAGCTTCTTAGCAAAGCGCTGGTGGTGTTTGCTTTTTGAAATGAGTGTTCTTCATCCTACCCTGCATGGCTCCCTGCTGAGCGTTCATCCTGGATGAAGCCTTGCAGCGTTATTGCTTCCAAGCTGTAACGGCCCCTGTGTTATTGAGGGTTTTTTTATTTCACTTATTGCCCCGGCTCGCTCGCCGCTCACGTCGCGCGTTTGCAAAGAGGAGTGAAATTGTACACAAAATCAAATACTTTGAAGGTGTGTTTGGGGGATGCAGACTCCAGTTGGAGTGTTTGCTAATACT
Organism: Dunckerocampus dactyliophorus; assembly: GCF_027744805.1. Lineage (NCBI taxonomy): Eukaryota > Metazoa > Chordata > Actinopteri > Syngnathiformes > Syngnathidae > Dunckerocampus > Dunckerocampus dactyliophorus. The sequence continues at coordinate 5,400,067 of NC_072819.1, forward strand.
CTCCTGCTGCAGTCTGACGTATTAAAATTCATATCACAGCATCCTGTTAAGGCCCCCCACCCCCCAGGCTATTGGTTTACATAACCTGCTTCTGCACACCTTCACGGCCCCCCCACAGTGAAAGCATTAATGCATATATTTGCATTGAGATCGCAGTCTTAGACAACCACGTGCGGTACGCAGGTTCCACCTACTGGTACTCGGGAACACAAGCCCTGTTCATTTTTAGATTGAAAATCTATATAGTGTGTATTACAGGCATATACCAATAAAATAATAAAATAAGTGGATAAATAAAGTGATATTTTGTAGATATGCTAGGAAGTCTTATGTCTTTCAAGAAAAAAGTGCATCTCATCTTTGTGATATCGGTGAAAAAGCATCACCTTCGCTCTTTGCTCTTTTTTCCCCATTTTGCTGCTGTTTTTTTTTATTTTCCAAATATTTGAAAATGTGGAAATGTTCTTTTTGTAATATGGCTTTATTCCCATAATATTTTTACTGTACCCATAATAGTTAAACTTGTTTCTGAGCCTAATTTTCAAAAAAACTTAAATGGCATTATTGTTCCCCGTTATTTATTCTCATTAGAATACGGCTTTTTTTTCTCTTCATGTTTATTCTTGTGAGATTATTGCTGTTTTTTCCATTTCTGATGTTTTTTTTTTTTTATTTTGCTTTTTGTAAATTTTCTTTGTGTAATATTATGACGTTATTCCCAAAATATTTTGACTTTGTTCCCAAAATATTCGAACTTTTCCCCAATTTTATTTTGTTGACTTTGTTTCTCATAATGTTGCAACTGAAAAGAAAATGTCTTTAATATTTCAAGTCAATGCTACTAAGATGACATTTTTTCTCATAATATTACAAGGCTATTCTCCTAAAATGATGACTTTTCTTGTTAAACGTCAACTTTTTTCTCTTAGTATTTTGACTTTATTCTTGTAAGATTACGGCAGATTATTCCATTTTTTCTGTTGTTTTTTTTTTTTTTTGTTAAATAATGTTTTTAGAGGGTGCCGTGGGCCAAATAAAAAACATCCGGGGGCTGCACATAAGTACATATCTATTGCTAGCGCGTGTCTGGGATTTCCAATGTAAATGATTTGTTTACAGTAAACACATTTCATTCATTTTCAATGTTACATAGAAATGAGCAAATAGAGGAGAAACATTAGAAGGCGCAGGACAACACGGACACTGAAAGTCCCCACTGCCCCCCGAACCCCGACTCCCCAGGGGGCCGTGCCCCACTGCTTGTTTATCACGGCATATATTCACCTCCATTGGACTGCTTTTAGCATCTCCACGATTGTAACGCTGCCTTGTTTGATGAACAAAAAGGTGAGGCTCAAAGCGAAACACCTTCACGTTCAAATACGCAAGCATCCAGCAGGTTAAAAATAACAGCCAGCAAAGTTATTACCCCGCTAACTTCACCTGCCTGGGGAACCGCACTCCAATCCTCTCGGCCCGCTCTAATAAACCAACGGCGTTGGACCTCCCACGCCATTATTCCCGCCTGAAATAGCTTCCGTCCGCCGAGCTGTTACGCTTCTGCCGGCACAGAGGCGGCGAGCAGCAGAGATGGCTCCTCGTGATAAAGAGGAAATGATTGAAGGCGAGCTCGCCGGCGTCCTTCAGGGATAATCCAGTGTGGGCGCGATAGTGGGCGGCTGTGATAAGACGCTTTGGGGGACGCCTGAGATAACACCTTCCATTAGACCCAGTGGACGTCTTCCCTCCCTCATCCTCGGACTTAGCCTGTCCCCCACGGAGTGGAGATCCACCTTTCTTGGGCCTCGCCCTCAGATCATGATGCTAATCGCACAACATGTGACCTTTCACCTTCTTTTACCTTCCAGTCTATTGGAAGATAAAATAAAGCCTTGATGTTCGAGCTGAGACCGTTTAAAAGTGCTTTTAGTAAAACGCCCTTTTGTGTGTGCATGTAGCTGAACGCTGAACTACTCTATTTAGCGCTTTTAACTTTAGCATTTTATTCATTTGTGTATTTGATCCATTTTTAAACATACTGTAACTCTGCACATGTCCAACATAATATATCACATACAACAACGTAACACCTGGACAGGAGTGGGACAGGTTAGCACACTAGCAATGTGATGCTACAGTGCTAACATTACACTCAATATTTTAACAGAAACATCATGCTAGGTTAGCATATTCGCTGAAAGAAAACTAAATGATCAAACTTACAGCTCCCACGTCTGTTGCTGGCAGAGCTCCGGGGGCATTTCAAGATGAGTAGCGAAGCCTGATTTTTTTTTGGCAAGCGCTGGACGTAGTGAGGTTTTATCAGGTGTTCATGAGTATTCATGAGGTAAAGTATAAAATAAGTTAGATTTGCAGTATGTCGAACATATGAGGAGTCAGGAGATGAATTGAGATCTATCAGTCTGGAAAGGTTATAAAGCCATTTCTAAAGCCTTGGGACTCCAGCAAACCACAGTGAGAGCCATTATCCACAAATGCCCAAAACATGGAACAGTGGTGAACCTTCCCAGGAGTGGCCAGCCAACCAAAATGACCCCAAGAACTCAGCAAAGGCTCATCCAAGAGGTCACAAAAGACCCCACAACAACATCCAAAGAACTGTAGGCCTCACTTGCCTCAGTTAAGGTCAGTGATCATGACCCCACCATGAGAAAGACACAGGTCAGAGCCAGAGGAAGGATGTTTGCATTTCACGGTGTCATGAAAAGACGCAACTTCAAATGTGAGCGTTTGAGCGCCTCTTCCCTCAAAAGTGGAGCAAACAAGTGAGGGAGATGATAGATTTTTATCACATCATTATGCTTACATCCTTAGAACGTCACTTTTGCTTAATGTGGGAGCTGCAAGAATTTGGGCCATCATTTGGAATCTGATTGATTTTAGCGATCAAATGAAAAAGGTTATGTCTTCCCCTGACGTGGGAAGCGGTCGTAAGTCATGAGCGGACATGACAGCAGGGAGTATGTTTGGATTATTCACTGTTTCTTATGTCATGTGTACTTGTGCATGTGCGCCATCACTTATACATGAAGACATCAGAGGGTGTTATTAAATGATGGAGCCTCCTTGCAGTCGATTACAAGCCTAAACTGGACATGTTAACTGAATAAACTGCAGATTACAAGCCTAAACTGGACATGTTAACTGAATAAACTGCAGATTACAAGCCTAAACTGGACATGTTAACTGAATAAACTGCAGAAATCGGCAGGATTTCCAGCTGCGATGTCACTTTGAGCCGTGTGTGGACGCCTCAGAGCACATTTGTGATGTTTGTGTTTCATCTGTCAGGTGTCGGATCGCTGCGTGGTGGCGTTGGTACCCAAACAGACGTCGTCCTACAACATCCCGCCTTCAGCCAGCATATCACGCTCCTCCATCAGCAGATACGGTAAGTCAGTGATTAGCTTTGTCCACTTTATCATAATTTACACTTTTGGCACAACGGGAATCTCTGCATGGCTTAACGACTATTGAAAGCTAGCTAGATGAACCCGCCTCGTCTAGAACAGGCTTTGTTAACAAAGAACGAAGCAGGCTTCACTACACATCGTAAAAAAAAGGTTAAAGGCAAATTGTATGAAAGTTGGCAAGAATGTTATTTTTTCTTCACTTAAATTGAATTCTCCCCTCTATTGTAACATGTAGACAGCAGAAGATTTGCCCCGCTATTCATTCCACGACCCGCAAAAGTGACAAAATATGAGTAATTGGTTCAACCAGATTTGTTTTCTGCGGAAAAAATTGCCTATTTTTGAGGTGAGAGAAAAATGTCTTTATTTTACCCAGTGTTAATGCTTTGATGTTTGCTACATTTCGCTCTCAGGCGGTCTTTTTTTCAGTCAAATTTCGAATGGTTTGACCTCAGGGGCGCTTGAGTTTGTACTTTTTTTTGCATTGCATTAGTTTTGCTTGTCCCAAGTGTAAACATCTGAATTAAAACAGGATTCAGTTGCATGTTCACAGTTGAAACACTTTGTGTGTCGTCATTGCCAGAAAATCAAATAACAATTTGTATCTGATGCGCGCCTTTGAAGCCAGGTGAGATAGATCTCCCTAATCTGAGATCCGCATTGAGATCCTCAGATCTGCCCCAGCCCTCCAGGGGATCCCGGCGCCAGGAGGCGCCTGCTAATTAGCTACGTGTTAGCGCTCAGGAGTGAGCAGGCGGTGGTTGTGAGAGCAGAGTTGGTGCGCTGAGGGACGAGGGAGGCCTTTGGGTGCTTTACTGTGGTTTTTGATTTTTGTGCAACGGCGTGTCTTTGCCACGTGACGGAGGAGGAGCGATAATGTTAGCCTTTTAAGCTAGTCACTACGTCCGACTGTGTCAGTAAGAATGCTAGCGTCAGTAAGACAAAATCTGCCAAAAAAATCAAAACCATACAGTGGAAAACCTCCACCAAGGCCAAACGATTCTTCCACTCCTGAACCATTCTACCTCCTGGTTCATGGGGGCTCATGCAAGACGCAACAATTGGAGATTCTGTGCCTTGTTCTGCGCTTTGATGCAGCAAAGCGACACCATCCCTGAAAGTTTCCAGATTATAAATTCTTATATTTTATTTTCGTCCTCAGACTCTTCGTTCCGCTACACCGGCAGTCCAGACAGCCTCCGGTCCCGCGCTCCCATGATCACGCCCGATCTTGAGAGCGGCGTGAAAGTGTGGCACTTGGTCAAGAACCACGAGCACGGAGACCAGAAGGAAGGAGACCGCGGCAGTAAGATGGTCTCTGAGATCTACCTGACCAGGCTGCTTGCCACCAAGGTAGGTCAACGCATCGGAAACGTGACATCCTGGAACTACAAACTACAAAGATCAAACTACAAAGTTTAGTTAGTTCTATGTCTGGATAGTTGTCATGGTTTCATTGGTTCCACCAGTTCAGTCGGTTCTACATCTGTATAGTTGTCATGGTTTCATTGGTTCCACCAGTTTAGTCAGTTCTACCTTTGTGTAGTTGTTATGGTTTCATTGGTTCCACCCGTTCAGTCAGTTCTACCGTTGAATAGTTGTTGTTTCATTGGTTCCACCAGTTCAGTTGGTTCTACATCTGTATAGTTGTTATGGTTTCATTGGTTCCACCGGTTTAGTCAGTTCTACCGTTGAATAGTTGTTGTTTCATCGGTTCAGTCAGTTCTACCGTTGAATAGTTGTTGTTTCATTGGTTCCACCAGTTCAGTCGGTTCCAGGTCTGTATAGTTTTTATGGTTTCATTATTTCCGCTGGTTTAGTCGGTTCCACCTTTGCATAGTTGTTATTAGTGTCATCGGTTCCACTGGTTCAGTCAGTTCTACCTTTGCATAGTTGGATTGTTTCATTGGCTCTACTTGTTCTACTTGTTGTTTGGTTTTACGTCTACGTATGGTTTCATTAGTTCCACTGATTTAGTCGATTCTGGCTTTGTATACTTGTGATGGTCTCATTGGTTCCACTGCTTTGATTGGTTCTATCTTTGTAGTGAAAACTTGTCTGAAGACAGCGAGCCAAGCGCTGAAAGGCTCAAGGAGACTGGACAGCAGGGGAACCATCTTCCCATCTCCAGGCTTCAAAGCAATGCTCTCACAAGCATATGAAATGATCCTCTTTTTTAAATCAAATGAGATTGTCTGTTAGTTGCGTTGGAGATGTCTTTGATTTTTACAGCACGTACGTTAGGGTAAACAAAGACAAAAAAAATGGAACATTTTTGGTCACAAAACAATCGTCTTCAGTGCTTATGGAAACTTGTACGATAGATTGCAGACTACAGATGTTCTTCAACGTTTACAAGAACTATGTTAAGTTTGTCCTCGGTGTTTCCAGGAACACACGGTTAGGTTTATTGACGATTCAATTGTCTTCGGACGTAGGTTTGTTGCTGGCCATATATTTTCTGTGCTTGGAAAAAAACATCTATGCTAGCTTCACGCTAGACCAAAATATTCTTTGATGTTCATGAAAAAACATGCGTGAGTAACTGTCTGACATTTTTACAAACTACGCAACTTGTCGACTAAAAAGAAAAAAAATAAGCGAGACTAATTGTCTTCAGTGTTTGCAAAAATGTTATTTGGAATTTTTCAATGCTTGAAAAAACATGTATGCTAGCTTAACGCCAGACCAAATATTCTTTGATTTTCATGAAAACACGTACATGAGGGTTATGTTTGTTGACGAAGCGTAATTGTCTGAGATTTATACAAACACATTTTGTCGACTACAAAAAAAAAAAATTGCCTTCTGCGTTTGCAAAATTTGAAGATTTTTAGTTCTTGAGAAATCATGTATGCTAGCTACTGTACATGCAAGACCAAATATTGTTTGACGTTTATGAAAACACTTACATGGGGGTTGTTAGTTAACAATGCGTAATTGTAGAGACAACGCGATTTGTTGACGAAAACAAATTACGCGAGATTGTCTTCAGTGAGTAAAAATGTTATTCAATGTCTACTCCAAATTGTCCCTGACTGTTACACAAAAGTTGGAGACACTCAATTGTCTTAGATTTTTACACAAGCACATCTGCTGGTTAGATGACGACTTGGGTTCATGCAATACCCTAAATGGTCTTTAGTGGTCACAAGAACATACGTCTTCAATGTTTCTCAAACTCGTAAGCTAGGTTGTAGACTGCAGTTGTTCGCCAATGTTTACGAAAAGTGCAGTGTGTTAGGTTTATAGACGACGCTTGTTTTCCAAAATGATATTTTAGTACGTTCACTGAAGACTCCAAACGGTCTGCAGTGTTTGCAAAACGTTATGTTCATCAAAGACTCTTTATACTTTCCAAAAAGCGTGCCTTAAGCCTACGTAGGTCACAATCGGTCGTACGGTCCGGTCTATGTGCAAAAAGGGTACATGTGCTGGTTTCCAAGCCGTAGACTGACCGCAGACCGGCCGCAGAGGTTCTTTGTCATGTCAAACAAACTCTACGGGCGCTTACATTGTTTTTGCAAGTTGCAAGACAAACTCACGCCCTTCGTACGTCTTCGTGCGTCGTCCGTACGGCCAACGTGTGTCTTTTGTCCATTTTGCTGGTGTCAGGTTTGGGTAAAATGTCAATTTTCTCGTACGACTCCTATTTGTGTCGTGTACCACACGTGCACCCCACATACGGTATGTATTTAGTGCGGCTAACACACGTTCAGATATTTTGTACGTCCTCCACGCATGGAGATCTCACTCCTTCATGGTCACCACGACTACGTTCTCCTCGGCCAAAAAAAAAAAAAAATCGTACATCTGGTTGTGACCTAAACTTTAGGTTGTGAATTGAATGTTCTTCCTCTCTGCTCAGGGAACGCTCCAAAAATTTGTGGACGACCTGTTTGAGACGTTGTTCAGCACCGTCCACCGAGGTAGCACGCTGCCGCTGGCCATCAAGTACATGTTCGACTTCCTGGACGAGCAGGCCGACAAACACGGCATTCACGACACCGACGTACGTCACACGTGGAAGAGCAACTGGTAAGAGGCCGGCCGCTGAAACTCGTCTTGTTTTGTCTCTCGGAGTATGAATATTTCTGCTGAGCTCGGTCCGTCCTCATTCTCTGTGTCGCCAGCCTTCCGCTGCGTTTCTGGGTGAACGTGATCAAGAACCCTCAGTTTGTGTTTGACATCCACAAGAGCAGCATCACGGACGCCTGCCTGTCTGTGGTCGCTCAGACATTCATGGATTCTTGCTCCACTTCTGAGCACCGCCTGGGCAAAGACTCGCCGTCCAATAAGCTGCTCTACGCTAAAGACATCCCCAATTACAAGAGCTGGGTGGAGAGGTAAGACTTCATAGGAGAACATCCATCCTTCATTCTCTTTATCGGCCGACACGACTTGCATTCTGGCTCTGGGAGCCACGTTCACTTTGTCGACACGAGCGATGACAAGCCCCCCGTCCCCCCACAGCCTAATAAGCCCCAACACTGGACAGAGAAAAAACAGGCTTCACTACACATCTTTCAAAAACTATCTGGAGCTCAGCCAACTATCCCTCATTCATGATAGACATGGGATCCCTCCATTGCAAGGCTTTATATTGTGCATATATAATGCATGTATTGCATGGCCACACTTTTTACCCTGGGGACCTATTTGGTCCCATTTGGCTCCGTAAGAAGCACTTATTTTTGATATACTGTAATGCTGACATACTGTAATGCTTTACCTGAATATTCATGAATACCTGATCAATTTAAGCCTACAGCAACCACCACTTGACAGGGGACAGCTTACTACAATGGGAGGCTTCGCTACACATCTGAAAATGAAGCTCTGCCAACTGTCCCGTCACACAGCTACAGACGTGGTAGTTTGATCATATAGTTTTTGTTCAGCCAATAGGCTACCCTAGCATGATGTAGCTGTTAAAATGCGGGTGTGATGTTAGCACTTTAGCATCACATACTGCAGCCATGCAAGTGTTGTCGTCTTCATTGCGACACATCTGCGACACTGGCCGACGTGTCTCGCATTCCGTGACTGGGAGCGACATCGTAAAGCTTCCCAAAGGTCATTTAGAGTTCACTTTGTCGACGCGAGCAATGACAAGGCGGTCGCCGCTGTCCCGCAGGTACTACGCCGACATCAACCGACTGCCAGCCATCAGCGACCAGGACATGAACGCATACTTGGCGGAGCAGGCCAGGCTGCACTCCAGCGAGTTCAACATGCTGAGCGCCCTCAACGAGATCTACTCGTACATCAGCAAGTACAGCGAGGAGGTGGGTGCTCGTCTCCATAGATGACTGGAGTTGGGTTGCTGCCAGGTAGTGGAAGCCATTAAGACCGCATGGCTTTGGGACGTAGCGCCTTGGAGGGGGAAATGGGGAATGATGGGGGGGTAGATCTTTTGATGACTTTTCTGATTTTCAATGAAATACATTTTGCTTTAGGTTGAGAATACTCATTGAAAACTACACTAGGGAAGAATAAAATATCGGTTGTTGCAAGAAAATGTCAAAATTCAACCAATTTCCTTTTTTAAAAAAGTATATTATACAGGAATCGATTATTACATTTGATGTTTACATGTTATTTAACTGTGTAAATATACACTCCTGATCAGAATCTTAAGAGCAGTTGAAAAATAGCTAGAATTTGTATTTTGCGCATTTGGATCTTAATGAGGTTTTAAGTAGAGCTCCAATATGCAAAAACAAGAAGGGGGAGTGAGACAAAAAGCATTTTTTTAAAGTCATTTATTGAAAACAACAATTAAAGTGAAATAGGCTGTTTATCAGCTGATCAAAAGTTTAAGACCATCGCTCAAAAAATAACAAAAAACTCTCAAAAGCAGAACAAAAAATGTTCTCAGTAGGACTCAGTAATGAGGAGCTCCACCGTTCTTGTTAATCACTTCAAAAATGGCTTTGGGCATGCTTGATGCGAGTGTTTCCAGGAGGCTAGTGGGAACATTGCTCCAAGTGGTGAAGATGGCTTCACCAAGGGCATCAACTGTCTGGAACTGATGGCCATTTTTATAAACTTCCCTTGCCATCCATTCCCAAATGTTCTCTATGGGATTGAAATGAGGGGAACATCTGCATCTGCAGGAAAAGGCTTTAAAAAGCATTAAAAGAATTCAAAGTCGTCGTCTCCTTCAACGCCACAAAAGTGCCCGTTTAGACTTTGGGAGCATCAAACATGGGACATTGAAAGGTGGAAACAAGTTTTATTCTCTGATGAGAAAAAATGTAACCTTGACGGTCTAGATGGCTTCCAACGTTACTGGCATGACAAGGAGATCCCACCTGAGATGTTTTCTACCCTGCACAGTGGAGGGGGGTCCATCATGATCTGGGGTGCTTTTTCATTCAGTGGAACACCGAAGCTTCAGGTGGTGCGGGGTCGTCAGACGGCGGCCGCTTACGTGCAGATGTTGCGGCGGGCGTCCCTCATGACTGAGGGCCCTCGTCTGTGTGGTAACAGCTGGGTTCTTCAACAGGACAACGCTGCAGTTCACAATGCTGGCTTGACCAAGGACTTCTTCAGGGAGAATAACATCACTCTTTTGGACCATCCTGCATGTTCCCCTCATTTCAATCCCATAGACAACATTTGGGGATGGATGGCAAGGGAAGTTTATAAAAATGGCCATCAGTTCCAGACAGTTGATGCCCTTGGTGAAGCCATCTTCACCACTTGGAGCAATGTTCCCACTAGCCTCCTGGAAACACTCGCATCAAGCATGCCCAAAGCCGTTTTTGAAGTGATTAACAAGAACGGTGGAGCTCCTCATTACTGAGTCCTACTGAGAACATTCTTTGTTCCGGTTTGAAGAGTTTTTTGTTATTTTTTGAGCGATGGTCTTAAACTTTTGATCAGCTGATAAACAACCTCTTTCAGTTTAATTGTTGTTAAATTAATAATAAATTACTTCTCTTGTTTTTGCATATTGTAGCTCTACTTAAAACCTCATTAAGATCCAAATGTGCAAAATGCAAATTCTAGCTATTTTTCAGCTGCTCTTAAGATTTTGATCAGGAGTGTATTTCATTATAAATATAAATATGATATATTTGTATTTTATATGATCTCATCTCTGCAAGTAAAAATAAAATATATGAACATAATACAAAGGAACAATAAAAATATTAAAATATTTGTTTTCATTTAATGTTTAAATATAAAAGTGTGTTGCATTTTTTATGTTCTCTTGAATTTTCCTTTGGGACAATAAAATACTATGGATAATTATTCTTATATACATAAAGTATGTAGGTATTATTATTATTATATCCCTTTCAGTCAATAATAGTATGAATAAAATAGTACAAGTGTTCATTATGAAATTAAAACGGAATATAAAAAATAATATGTAATTGCTTTAATTGAATGTAATTATGGCGCAGTGTAATCCAGCGTTTGTAAAATAGTTATAATTGGTTAATTATTATATAAATGATTGTTTATTGCTTCGAGGACAAATAGTGACATATTTTTATGATTTATGTTTAGACTTTATTTCCTTTTAAAACTCTCGTGTTATGGATATTTCTTTTTGCCTTATTTGTTCTCCAACCAAGTTACCAAATGTGGTTAAAGTGCTACACGTGGCTCCCCCTGTTGGTGAGGAAATGCATCAGCTCCCTTTGATCACACAGCCTTACCTGCTCTGTTCTTCCACCCTTGGCCAAGCCTGTAAGTCGGCTGACGTAGATTCCTCCTGACAGGCAGGAAGAGAGATGAGAGAACCAAACACGGCGCTCGTCTGAAGTCCGCGTTTGAACCTGGACGAACTGTCACGGGTACACGACAGGCCTCAGAGATGAAACGCTCGCGGCTGATAGACAAACATTCCTCCACAGCAGAGACAACGGCAAACAGTTGACAGCCTTTCATGACTTCATTTTGTTGTTGCGCAACAGATCACGGCGGCCTTGGAGCAGGACGACCACGCCAGGAAGCAGCGTCTGGCCTACAAGGTGGAGCAGCTCATCGGTGCCATGTCCCTCGAGAGTTGAGGGCGGCTGTACAAGGGCAGGGACTGCTGCGGATCCTTTCCAGGTCTCGCAATACGGGATCGCTTCAGTTCGCGTCCCCGAACGCCGTCCATCGTGGCACATGACCCTCGAGGTTCTAAACGAGGATGGAGCATCAGCATGGAAGGACTTATTTATTTATTGATGTTGTTTCCCGGGACATTAGTGTGTGCGCAGGTGTGTGTGTGTGTGTGTGTGTGTGTGTGGGATAAAAGATCTCATGCTGGACTTCTGCATTCAGATTTTATTTTTGTACTTTGTCGACCTTTGATTCCCAACCACCGAGGATTCCCAAGGATTCCGGCACCCTCCTTCGAATGGAAGTAGGACAAAAGATGAAAGGAAAGGAACGGAGGCGGCATGCTAGCATGGAGACATCGACGAGTCCACCAGGCGAACCCTTGACGAGTCCGCCTGTTAATGTAGCAGCGTCGATGAAGTGAATGTAGAGAACTTCCGGGACATTTTATGGAGCTCAGCAAGAGCTTCCCAGACCTCAAAAGCACTTCCCTGCACCACCAAAATCCTCCGTTTTGCCGCACCCCTTTGCTTCTTCTTGTGCTTTGTTTGCAAGCACACGTGTCCACCATCCGTCCGTCAAGCGACCGATCCAAGTGCCAACGCGTCGAGCCGGCGAATCACAGTCTTCGATAGGACCGCCGCAGATGTCTTGGTGTAGTTTGACCGAGTGCCAAAATCGGTTTATGCTTTACAAGTGGAATGTCGAGCACGCCGAGGTGACGGTACGAAACGTGACAGACTGTTGCATCAGAGCGAGCTTCCAGTTAGTTTGTGGGGTTTTTCTTCTAAGCGTTCCAGTACTATTTTGTCCAAGTATAATGCCGTAACCAGCTGCACTACCGGGTCAAACATGTCCAACACTGCAGTTCTTGTTGAGTGTTCTTCAGGACTTATGGAGTTAGGAGGACTTCAACTGCCTCTATGGGAGGTACCAAAATACTTCTGCAAGACAAAACCGCTTTGCAGAAATAGCGCATCATAGCTAACTCTATTCCTACCTCCACACCTAACCCCAACCCCAACCCTTATGCTGACACCAGCCCTAACCCTTACCTCTAACCCTAGCGCTAAACCTAACCCGAGACCCATACCAAACCCCAACCTCTACACCAAACCAGGCCCTAACACCAACATCAACCCTAACAGCAAACAAAACCTTAACCCCAGCCCCAACCGTAACCCTGACCCCAGCCTGAACCCTCGCCTTAAGACCCCACCAAGTCATAAGCCCACCCCGGCCCAAACACTAACATCTGAAACCCTGAAGAGCACCACTGCCTCACAACAAGAAGGTCATCGGTTTGATTCTGTCTCCGGACAACCTTTCTGCGTGGGTTTTTCCCCGGGTACTCCCACTTTTTAACGACAGTGTCTTCCCAAGCTCGGCGCCTAAGTATTGCATCCTCGTCATACCTCACGTTGCTTTCACACAAACTGGACCTAAATGCCTTCTTCCCCTCTTCCAAGGGATGGAAATGTTTGTCTCAATGTACTCCGAGGCTTTTCATTCTAACCGACCCTCCCGAGTCTTTTTAGTTCCTGCTTTGCTGTATTAAAAATGTTTTTAGTTGCACCGGCACTTCCATTAGTGCACCTCTTGAAACATCTTTTCCTTGTTTGCTTCCTTTCCATTCACGCTGAAGCTCGTTTGTTTTTATTCTTCCTACTTGTGTGTGAGCAAAATCAGTTCTCCACGACACGACCTCGAGCTGTTTGCTCACTAAAAGATTCCTTGTGTTTCTTTTTCTTCTTTGTCGAAGGGCTGGCTCGTGTCGTTCCATCCACCAAACAAAACTCTGCATTTCTTTTTTTTTTATGAGCAGAGGCATCAATGTATTCCACCCCCCCCCCCAGTAGGAAACAAGTATCCACACCTTGTAAAAGAACCCCTTTGTAGACACTGGACTCCTGTAAGATAATAATAATTATTAGTGACAATGATGATAAGAATTGCTGTCTGTCTTTGTTATTTTATATTCAAAAGGTGTTGTGAAAATTGTAAGAAAATTAAGGTATTTAACTTGGGTTTTTTTTGGTTGATTGAATTTGTTTTTGGTATGATAATATATTATTGTGTACTTATTGTAAATATGAAGCACACCTATTTTGCAAGCCAAGGATTCACTTTGTACCATTGTTATATATGAATAAACTTTGCTGGTTTAAACGTGCGTTCACGTCCTTTTGTGGCGTCCAAGGTAACTGCAGCCAGCGGCAGGCTGAGCTCATATGGCCTCTGGAACGGGGATGCGGACTAAGATTACCGCATTTGTTTGGGGTTAGAGTCGGGGCTCGGTTTAGGGTGAGCAACCTCATTGGAGGGCAACTTGGATCAAAATCGTCCCCTCTGAAAATTGGTACTTCCTGCCATTTTGTGATCCAGTTGGGCCCTCAATGAGGTAGGATGTAAAAATTACTTCTGCAACAAAATGGCTCAAAATTGACCCCTCCAAAAAGTGGCGCTTCCTGCCATTTTTGGGTCTTTGACGGAGAATCAGATGAGGTTGTGGACCAGAAAGGTGCCATTTATGCAAAATGAAAAATTAGTTTTTGTAACAAAAATGTGACCAAAAGGCCCAAAATCAACCCCTCTGAAAAGTGGTGCTTCTTGCCATTTTTGGGTCTTGATGGCACCCCCCCAGATGACATGGGAGGTTTTCCAAACTACCTGGGCTAGAAAGGAACCCCATTCTGAAAATTGATGCTTCATGACAATTTTTGATCCTGTTGGGCCCTCTAAAGTTGGGGGAGGTATCCGTCAGTTGATGCAACCTGAAAAAAAAAAATTCCCCGCAACGAAATGGCTCAAAATTGACCCCTCTGAAGAGTGGAGCTGCTTGCCATTTTTCAGGGTTCAGATGGGGTTCTAGTTGGTTTCCCCCACATCCCGGACTAGAAAGACACCATTAAGCAACCTGAAGAAGAATGCTGTTTGCTAACTGTCCAGGACCTGCAATGCGTCTGAACTGAACCCCTCTGAAAAGTATAAGAGACACACCGCCCTGTTCCAGCACTCTGGCTAAATAGCGTACCTGCCTTGGCTCGTCCTGAAAGATACAAGAAGAGGCTGTCAGCAGACCTGCCAGCGGTGCTTCATTAGCATATCGGGTCGGTGGGATGAGTCCGAGCGAGACGGCAACACGGTCACGGTCGCCCTCTGAAAGGTCACAGGAGCGTGGCTCGACGAAAAATGGCTGTCAGCAAATGTCAAGGGGAAAAAGTTTGTCCAAAGCACTAAAATGCATTTTTTGGAACAGATAATCGTGAACGCCACGAGCGCTTCCTGTCGCACAGGAAACTTTTTCATGGACGCTGGCGGGGGCGCAGGTGAGGACAACATCCTGCCTAATTTCCCTAACGGACTCCCTCGTTTGCATATGCAGATGTTAATTAGCGGCGGGGCCAATCGGCGACAGCTTGAGTATCACCCCCCCACGCACTGCCGCCCCCTCCCCACAGGTGTTCATTTCCACGGCGGCTCCCCCCGGCTGATAATAAAAGATAATCACCTCCCGTTTCCTTCACGGCCCATTCCCTCCCGCTCGCTTCTCTGAAACGGCCGTTGTTTGATTCCCTTATCTGCACGCTGGGGCACCAAAGGGTGGGTGGTGCCATATGGGGGCGGGGGTGGGGCGCCACCTGCCACAGAGCCACCAGAGGGACCAACGTCACTGTGGCAAGGAGATCATCCATGATGTGGTTTTATTTGGATTCAGATGCTCACATTGCTCCCACAGGAAACAGTGAATCGTCTGTTCCAAGGTCAAAACTCTCAGCCTTTACCTGACAGTTGACCTTTACTTGCCGACTGAAGTGACTTTAGAAAAACACACTTGCAGTCCATCCTTCAGATCAGGGGTGTCCAAAGTGCAGACTGGGGTCCATTTGCGGCCCACGGGTGTTCTTTGTTGGTCTGAGGCACATTCTAAAAATAAAATTTAACAAGACAACTAAAAAAACAAAAAAAACCCAGCAAAAATGGAAAAATCAGCAGCATTGACGAATAAAGTCAAAATATTCCGAGAACAAAGTTGTAATCTAAGGGGGAAAACGCATAATTTTACAAGAACAATGTTGTAATATGACGACACCAACATCATTTAAGAAGCATAAAGTTGAAATATTGAAGAAAAGTGACTTTTTTTTTAAGCCATAATTTGATGACAAACAAAAAACAACAAATAACATAATTTTTGGGAAAATTAGGTTGTGGAAAAAGTTATGTTATGAGAATAAAGTCAAAATATTATAGGAATTATTATAGAACTACATTTACAGGAATAAAGTTGAAACTGTTGGAAAATGGAAAAAATCTAAATATGGGGAAAAAAAAGCAGTAATGTTACAAGAATAAAGCCAAAATATGAAGAGAAAAACCTAACAAGAAAAAAGTCACCATTTTACGAGAATAACAGCATTATGAGGAAAGATGTCATTTTAGTAGCATATAGTTGAAATATTAAAAAAGGTCCCCGACATGATGAATCAACTTGGCTTAAATATGTTCTATAGTGTTTGTAGTCATGTTCTACATTTCGATTTTTGAAATGGTAAATTCGCAAACATTCCATTTATAGTTACAACCGTCACGAACTAGCGCTCAGCTCGGGCTCATTTCCGGAAGCGACGTCATCGGGCTGACGCCTCTCAGCTAAAGCAGAGTAAAGAAACGCTCCTTGAGATAGCTCGTCATTTTTCATCAAAATAGTACTCATGCCAAGACGTGCTGCTGCTGGATGTTCACAGTATCCGAGTGACACGAAGGTTGTTTTCTTTTCCAAAAGACCAAGGCTTGAGACAACAATGGATGAAGCAAGTGCAGAGAGCGAGAGACAGATGGACGCCCACCTCCAGTTCTGTCCTTTGCAGTGATCATTTCATTGAAGACTGCTTTGAAGGAACGCCTTTACAAGAAGTATTTGGCTTGAAAGTACGGTAAAAAGGATGCTACTCTGCCGGTACACAGGGCAAAAAAAAAAAAACAAAACGCAAAGAACGACCACTACGTCAAAGTTGGGACAAGAGTGTAAGTCATGTCTTGTAAACACTATTCCACGATAGCGACAAGGCTAAAAGCATTATACACGTTATAGAAACCACATATACAATCAAACAGGCTATAAAAACCCCATCATGCTCATTAAGACGATGATTGAAAACAATAATTGAAGGGTCATTTCCACTTAGCATTCTGTGTGGTCAATCCCCATCTCCAGCTCTGAAGCCCATCTTCTGCAAGTTCTCCATTTCATCTCCAAATGTCTTCTTCTTTTCTCCTCGAACACTTGACACGTCCCTTAAGTGTTTGGCTATCATCCCGGTAAACGCCCGCCGTCTCGTACGCCGCTATGTTTGTTTACCTGAGCGATGAAACGCAGGTTTTTTCCGCCCCTTGAAACACGTCCAAACTTCTTAGCGGATCTACGCAAAACAACCAAGTGGCAAAGTTGCATCCTTTCATTTTTCACTATGTGGCCCTCGATGGAAGACGTCTGGACACCCCCGTGACGTTTAAACGTTATATTTAGCATCTAGTAGTTCAAATTGTGAATTTGCTGAACGTTTCTATCGCTGCTCGCTCGTCTTTATGTACACGTCCTGACTGCAATTTGCCTTTGTGAGCTTCACTTCTGAACTCAATCCCAACATTCGCTTCCGTCTCGCCGTTTCTTTCAGGGTCTACCCAACCCCCCCCCCCTCTCCCCCTTCTTTTGGCTTCCATTGTCCAGGCAGGTAGGCAGGCGGCCGGGCAGGTAGGGTGCATGCCTAGGATGAAAGAGACTCGCTCTGGGCGCACTTCTTTGAGAATTATTTAAGACTTTGACTTGGTGGGGGGGTGCGATGAATATTTGATGTCTCCAGACGGACAGAACCCACAGCAACTTCACACAGGGGCGGACAATAGGGGAGGGGGGCACGTGGAGGGGTGTGTACAGATAACGCCAGAACTTTTGATTTTTTTTTTATTGGGAGAATTTTAGTCACTGGAGAATGAGCCGCCAGCAGTTTGTTTGTAAAAATCACGGAAGAAGCTGAGAGGTTTTAGGTTTTGCGTACGCAAAATGAACTATTATGGCGTACGGTCACACCCGTATGTAATACACTGGTGAAATCTGCACCGTATCATTGGTTACTAAAAAAGCATTGATGAGCAAGGTTGTCAGTAGGCGGGTTGTGCGGTCTGCAGTACAAGGAAGAGGGCGTATGCCGCGAACTCGTACGCATTCAAGCTTTGTTTAGTCGCTTGAGGGACGCCACACTGACGAGTCATTGAGCAAAAATGTCCAACACTACCATTACTTATCTTGGTATGGTGCAGGGGTGGGGTACGGTGCGACCTGTTCACGCTAAAACCTGGTTTATGCTCCTGCTGCGTCAAGGAGCCAGCGTACGCTACCCCGATCACTGCTCCTCCTTCAAACCCTTCTGGGTAGTCGGACATGGACCTCCACAGAAAGGTAACCTTTTAAATGATATAGAAACGTTGCAATTTAATTAAAAAAGAAAAAATATATATTTTTTTATGTTAATAAAATAAATTAAAGGTTACATTGAAAAGGATATAGATAAAACACACACACACACACACACACACACACACACACAGTGTTCCCTCATTTATTGCAGGGGATAGGTTCCCAAAATATCCGCAATAAGTGAAATCCGTGAAGTAGCCAACTGTATTTGTTTACAATTATGTTTTAAGGCTGGAAAACCCCTCAAAATAAACTTTACTCAGACAGGCAATAACATTTTCTCACATTTTAAAAACGAGATTTGAACTTTCAGTCTACTAGATTGGCCACAATAAGTCAAGTGATCACCGTATTCACTGCTCTGACCGTGCTTCCTCCAGGCGCCGGTCGGCTGTAGCGTTTTTGTATCCTTGTCCTCCTCCTCGAACCCAAGATTCATGTAGTCGGTTTAGCTTCTTCTTCTTCTACTACTATTGTTTATTGGCAGTTAGCAAGCAGCTCATGTAGCTTGCAGTTTGCTAGCGACAGCACGAAGGAGATTGATTGACATTGGTCTACAGCCAAACGCCCAGAACACAATGGGCGGGTTCTCCCTTAGCCAGTAAGGACGGTCGTGGCGCCATATTTGGCGGGCTATGGTCTGCTTTGTGTTCCTATAATTGCTGTACAGGCACGTGAACACAGACGATGTGGAGCTGCACAACACCCTCTACTGGTAGCAGTAGTAAATACAATAAGACACACGCAACAGAGCACCGATAGATCGCTCCAATACACCACAAGGACGCAGAACTCAATGGAGTTCATATGCTGTTCAAAAAAATATTCAAAATTGCACTGAAAAAATCCGCTAAACAGCAAATCCGCGAAAGGTGAATCGCGATGTAGCGAGGGAACACTGTATATATTAATCAATTCAAATGTAACTTTTATACATCATTTTAAAAATATATAAATACATTTATAAAAATGTATGCTGTTTGCGTCCTGTGTGTACACAATACACACAATTTATCCACAAGGTGTACACGCCCATCCTCATTAATGCCATCTCCTCCCATATTGGATTACCATGTGTGATAATATATATATATATATATATATATATATTTTTAATTACACTTAAATGTAATATAAATTTTATTTTATTTAAAATATAACCTTAACTTTGACATTTTCTAAATTAAATGTAATTGAATATTTAATATACATTTTAAGAATAAATAATTTTTTTTAATTCAAACAGCACAAGTAAAAGTAAATTTTTTTTTAACAACATCAAATAATCTAATGTCATGTTTTAAAAATTCAATTCAAATGTAATTTCAATATATACAGATCATTTTAAAATGATATACATTTAGAATACATTCCTAAAAATGCCCCAAAAAGTGGCAAGTGGAAGTCTAGAGTGAAGAGTCGTGGTGCGACACAGGATGTTGTATGAATCCAGGGGGGACTTTAATGGGCACAGCATGATGTCACAACAAAAACAAGAAGCTCGAATGGGATTTTCAAGCTCATCCACTGGAGAACTGTTTTTCTATATACACATTTACACACACCAATTCATTTACTCCTCCATGCAACAAAATGTTCTCCCCCCGCACATCCTCTCCAAATATTTCATTTTCATTTTCTCATCCACGTTTATTTAAATATACTTG
The DNA here is from genome assembly GCF_027744805.1 of Dunckerocampus dactyliophorus. NCBI lineage: Eukaryota > Metazoa > Chordata > Actinopteri > Syngnathiformes > Syngnathidae > Dunckerocampus > Dunckerocampus dactyliophorus. Next base: position 5,419,713 of record NC_072819.1, read on the forward strand.
GGGAAGAGTTACAAAATAAAGCAATCAAACCAAAAAGGCGGCTGTGGGTTTTGACGTCATGGGGGCAGAATAAAACCTCGCTGCTCAGCAGAACTGAAAGACAAACGCAAGATTGCATCTAATTTTACAGATTTGATCAGTTGAAAAAAATATATATATATTTTTATACAGGTGTTTTCATTCCTAGTGACAAACTTATGTCCCATTTCTTTTGATATAGTTAGATTAAATGTATTTTAAAAAATGTAATTCGAGTAATTTTGTTACTACTAATCTTCTAACCTACTCTACAGTTTGCCGTTTAAAACCAACGAAAACAATGTTTGGTCTCTGCTGCCATCAAGTGGTGAGAGCTGGTAAGTGACGTCACAGAGTTTGTTTTCTTTTTAATGGGGAAAAAAAAAAAGAAATGGGAACTGCTTTTTTGTTTCGAAAATAATTTATTTATTTTAAAAGTAAAAAAAAAAAAAAGAAAAAAACGTGTTTGGAACCATTTTTTTCCTCATCCAACACTACAAATAATTCTACATTGTTTTCCAGTATAACCATGTCGGTTTATCTATTTTGTTTATTATTGAAATTATTAATGATAAACGATTAATTTAATATCATGAAGTTGACACTTATTCCAAATATAAGACAAAAACTGAACTACCTTGTTTTGGGTTGGGTTTTTTGTTTTTTTGATGGGGGTTAAAAAAAAAAAAAAAAAAAAAAAAAAAACATAAAATTAGCAACACAAATATAATTTGATATTGGCATTTTTACAAAAGGGTTAGAATGACAATTTATTATTATTAGTAGTAGTATTATTATTATCATCATTATTATTATCATTATTATTGTTATAAAGACACCACGAAAGTCCACCACAGTAAGAGTAAACCAACTAAACGTGCACAAAAGGTCTTACCTTCCATCGATTGCCGCAGTCGTTACACAACACGAAGGTGGTCATTGGCTCGTCTGCGCTGCGAGTTTGCACCTTGAAAAGAAAAACACGTAGTTGAAGATGGGAACACACCATGCGGCCACTGCTGACAGCCTATATTATTAAAAGTGTGTGTGTATGGACACCTGTGTGTACGTGCAGCTCTTGCCGTGACACTTATTGCACACAAACATGTCCGTCTCCGTCCCGCCCACTCTGGACAGCTGATGCTCACGAATGGACTCTTTGGTCAAAGCTTCTCTGATTTGCTTCAGCTCAGCACTCGCCATCTCCTACACGCATGCACACGCACACACACACACACACACACACACACACACACACACACACACGCACACACGCACACACGCACACACAGGTGATGTCTCAGAAAAGTGGGCGTGTCCGAGCTGCAGGGGCGGGGCAAAGGCACCTCCGAGGTCATGCAGGCGATGCGCTGAGCAGAGATGTTCCCGCACAGGACGTTCCGCCGCAGGTCCGGGTTCTTCTGGTCCTTCAGGTTGGAGATGCGACTCCGTAAACGCGCTTTGTACTTCACGTCTGTCGACTTGAACTCCTCAAAAACCTGTGAGCACCGCCAGACGTCAAGGACATTTTGGTTGAGCAATACTACTACTGTTTGTATCCCTATACTCCATATCCTATTTTCCCCATGCTAAAGATGCTAAGCTAACATTGGCTTGTGGTTTTTATAGGCTTTATAGGTTAAGAATGGGGAAAAACAAAAAGGATATGTTCCTCAATCTGCGCCGCGAGATCCCCACAGTCTACTCCGATGGTCTTGTAGTCGTCTGGAACAAAAAGTGAGTCCATTTTCATTTGAAGACTAAGTTAATACGTAGAATTCTTGATCATTCCTATGACGGTTTTTCATTTTTACCGTCCGTCTGGAGCGCCGCCACCAGTAGCTCTCGACATTTACTCCTAACACTGTCGGTGGTGACGGGGATGGGCGGAAAGGACGTGACCGGAGTGGGCGGGGCAGGAGGGGACTCTGCCCTAGTCTTACTGCAGAGAAAAAAAAAGGCTTCACTGCATATCTTAAAAAAACATTTTAAGGCTAATGTTATTAAACATGGCTTAGATTAGTTTATTATTATGAATAACAATTGTATTATTATTTCATTTAATTTAATCCCCCTTTGCAAGGTGTACAGTGCCCACACCTTTGACCTTCGGGACCGATTTGGTCCCAGTTGACAATTTTAATATACTGTAATCCTGACGTATTATAATGCTTTACTCATGAATACATTAAAAATCTAAGCCTTGTAGACTTGTGGGACTTCGTAGCTTTGTTTAAAATAAATAAATAAAGGTTTCGCTGAAAATCGTTTTTCTTCAGCAAATATGCTAACCTAGCAGGATGTTGCTGTTAAAATGAGAGCGTAACGTTAGCATCTTAGCATTACATAGCTAATGTTGGAGTCCTCCTGCCCTGCTCCTTTATGTTACAGGTGTCAAACTCAAGGAGCAGGGGTGACCTGCCGTATCATTTTATGTGGCCCGCCAAAGCCTGGAAATAATGCACGTTTACAATTGTTTTAACATTTAAAAATTTCCCCCAAACATTTATATTTATTTTTTTATTTATTTTTGTAATATTAATAATTTAATATTTTTATACATCTAATTTTTTTTACTTGTTTAAATATTTATATCATATTAAGCAAAAATGATTACAAATTTAATATTTTTAGCATCAGGAACTTCACTTAGTGTAAAAACAAACATACGTGTAAAAAACAAAAAAAAAAATACTACAAATGAATAAAAATTAAAATGACTTAAAAATTGCAAAAAATAAATGTAAACAAATTTTAAATGACTTGCATGTAAAAAATAATACAAATAAAGGTTAAAAATGACTTAAGTGGGTCACAATTTAAATGACCATTTCAAAATGTTGGTCCCAGATTAAGACCAAAATTGAAATAGTTTTTTAAACACCAAAAAGACAATCTTTCTTGCTAAATGTATTGTTAATTTTGACAGAATATTTATTTTTGTTGTCAAATACTGTAATATTAGACCGTAAGCAGGCAATCAGACGTGACAGTCCACGCGACACACCTCTTCTCACTGCTGCACGAGTCCTTGGAGGTGGACGACGTCCTCACCGGAGAGCCGTCCTTTTTCTTCTCTTTTTCCTCGGCTTTCCCCTCAGAGCCATCTGACACACATATTCCAAAAGTGTTTAAGTACAGAGGTAGAGATGTCAAAAGATAAAAGTGGTACAGGGTTTCGTCCAAAATTTTGCCCTGTACTGTATCGTTCCACGAAATCGAGTGCCCGAACAAAGCACCCCACGTGTTGCTGACCACTGTATTTTTTTTTAATTGCGTGCGACTGCTAAATAACCAGCCATGGGGCCAAACAAAGTTGCGAGTGCCAGCAATTTGATGACGAAGGTGAGAATCATTCAATTCCATCTCGCCAGGACATACGGTCAGTATGCATCAACAATAAATTCTCATCCATTCCTCATTTATTTTTATATTATACATAGATAAAATACATGAAATAAAACAAATACAACAGAAACATAAAATTATACAAATAAATATAAATTATAAAATTATTGATTGTATATTTTAATAATCATTTCTGCACGTAAAACTAATTCTCTATAAAACTAAATGTTTTGTTCATATTTTTCAAATTAATTTGGATTTACACTATTTGATTTCTTTTGTATGACGGACAGTGCATATTAACTCATTCAATCCCGGCCATTTTTCAAAATTCAACCCCTTCAGTAGCGGCCATTTTAGACCATTTTGACTGATCTTTCAAGGCACACAGAATATTGTGTTCTATGGCTGCTATATAAACATGGAACCTACCAAAAGAAAGATTAGATTCTCGCCTATCAGCAGTAGAACATAGATAAGTTTCAGGAAAATATCAGTTTCAAACAGAAAAAGGGAGAAAAACTGTTTTTTGTGAAAAGATACATTTCAAGTACAACTTTCACTTTGACTCAAATGTTTTGCTTTTGTGACAGCTCAAATATCTGAACAACTGTACCAACATAAACAACACAAAAAAAGGTTGTTTTACATCAAAATATTTTATTTACAAATAGCACACTATGAACTATTTGCAGTTTTCACATTTGGAACAAACATGCTTTAAAATTTCCCTACACCGTGTAGCCTTCTGCACGCTACACTCCTCCATGCTCTCTCACTTCCTCCCCTTGCTGTCGAGTGTGTTTTTTTTTTTTTTACATGCAAAAGATCCACGCCGAGCTCTTATGAAATGAACTTCTGCCTTGTGGCCGCTTTTATGGCTGAAAACTGCTCTACCAGTGACATCTTTTTGCGTGCACTTGCATCATCACCTCTTTTTGCCTCTCATGCAAAAAAAAAAAAAAAAAAACACATGAAAAGACGTGTAAATACATCTTTGGGATCAGGCGTTGGGGTTCATAAAAACCAATAAAACGCCTTTGGTATTGAACGAGTTAATGGACATGCAACCAAGACAGATGTAAATATTCCAGATTATAGCACAACTGATAGTTTCCATCTGTAGTCCCCATGGCCTTGGTTTTTGTACGTTTTGATTTTTGGAACAAATTAATGACAAAAAAAGAGTTTCCGCTGTACAGTAGACCCTCTGAAGTCGCCCCAGACGGCAAACAATTCAGAATTGGACCTAAATATTGGAGAAAAAATGCCTCGAGACGCATTGTATGATGTCAGCATGCCTCACGAGTGCCTGTACACTTAATAAAATGTTTAAAATGGCCACAGTTTGAGCCTGTAACAGACTATTTCTATTTACACTTGTTCCGACGGGGAAAAAGTTGTCAAATAGTTAGTCAACCAGAAGAGACTTCAGAGGTTCTGCACACACAAAGACGTACCTATTAATTTCTTCCAGGACTTGATGAGCCCTTTGGCAAGATTCTGAACTTCCTGGTCTGGACTTTGTTTCCTTACGGCATTCACAGACATCCCCACACGAGTGGACTGCAAAGACACAAATGACATTTAACTTTTACTCCATGTATACATTGTTATCTGTCTTTTCCTCAAATGGACTTTCTTCAGGCTTCTAATTGGCTTAAATGCTGTTATTATTACTGTGAAAAGTACTGGTGCCACCTGTTGGCGTGGCAAGCACTTCGCAGCCTGTAGATGTGTTTTATGTTGACAGTGCAAATTATCTGAATTTTTGCACTTTGAAAAACGGTCGTTTACGTAATGAAACCTAGTGAAATGCCTTGTTGAAAACCAGAGAAGGGCAAAGGTGGCGCAAGTGTCAAACCTGCAGAGTCTCCAGAGACATGGTCATGTTTTTCAACTCCCGCAGCAGGTCCAACGCTCCGTCCTGCAAAAAAAAAAAAAAAAAAAAAAAGTGTAAAAAAAGATCAATAAAATAAATAAATGAAGGAATAAATAAATATAGCAATAAACATGACTTAAGTGTTAAAAAAAGACGACTAATAATAATAATAATAATAATAATAATAATAAGCATTGTAAAAAAAAATTTAACTTAAGTGCGAGAAAAAAATAACACTTAAATGTAAAAAAAAAATTAAACAAAATGACTTAAATATAAAAAATGTAATAAAAATTAAAATAACTAAAAATGTAAATGACTTAAAAAAAAGTGAAACAGATAACATGAAAATGCCTTAACTATAAAAAAAATACAAAAATTTAATTAAAATAACAAGTGTAAAAAATGAAAAATGACTTCAAAGTGTAAAAAAAAAAAAAGACAAATAAGTGCATTTAAGTGTTTATGTAGATGTACATATGCTAAAGTAGGTATGCTAACAAGTTCTATATATAAAAAAAAAAATGGCCTGCAGTTCAGCTTTGTGTTATAGGTGACAAAGCGTGTTGTTACTTTTTCTCCATTGCTTGATTTTCCATTTTTGCTGCTGTTTTTCAATTTTAGAAATATTTTAACTGTCTGCAAAATTCTTTTCATTCCCATATTTTGACTTTAGTTTCATAATATCACAACTTTTCCCCCAACCTATTTTTCCAGGTTTTTTTTACAAATATTGCAAAAATTGTGAAAAAAAATTCCCCTCATAGTATTCCATTATGCTCATAAATGTCTTTGTTGTAATGTTACAATTTAATATTGTGACTTTATTCTAATATGTCTACTTTATTCTCAAAAAATGACTGCTCTCTTTTCCATTTTTCTTGGAATTTTTGTTAATTTTCTTGTTTAATTATATCTTTTAAATCTGTCACAGGGCACAGTTTGGACACCCCTGGTCAAGTATTGAAATATTTCAGGACTGGATCAAAGCAATATTTACAGATATCAGTCAGAAAATAATTTTTGGATGTGGAGATTTCAATATCAATCTTCTGAATTCAAATAAGCAAAACCAGAATAGATGACTTTATGGATACAAGGCACAGTTTAAGTCTATATCCTAAAATCACCAGACCAGGTAGGATTACAGATCATTGTGCAACATTAATTGATAATGTAGTCACCAATGATTTTAATAACGATACAACTAGTGGGCTGCTAATTAATGACATACGTGATCATCTTCCTGTGTTTACAGTATACAACGAAAACTATAAAAAGAAAAACAGGGAAGATGGAGACCTTCGAAAGATCACATACAGAGGAAAGTATTAGCAACTTTAAGAAAGATCTAGAAAAACAAGGATGGGAGTGCGTGTACAGTGAGAATGACATAGATGAGACATATGAAAACTTTAACACGGATATGAAGTACTACTACTACTACTACTACGATAAACGCTGTCCACTGAGATAAGTATCTAATAAGCAAAAGAAGAGGAATCAGCCGTGGTTGACGTAACAAAAAAGGAAATCATTGATATTGTTAATAAATGTAAGGCAAAAACATCAACTGGCCGTACCAAATAGGAATGGAAACGTTGTGGAAAATGGAAAAGTTATTAAGATCGCAGAACCGCTGACAAACATCAGTAATTTATCATTCCAGACTGGTAAATTCCCTAACAAAATGAAAATAGATAAAGTAGTTCCAGTCTTTAAAAATAGAGGTAAACATCAATTCACAAACTATCGACGAGTTTCCTAACTACCCCAATTTTCAAAAATCATTGAAAAGCTATTCAACAACAGGTTGGACACATTTATTCGAAAATACAAAGGAAATTACCAATGCTATGGACAGTAGAAAGTGCGCAGCTGCAGTATTTATGGATTTGACAAAAGCCTTTGATACAATTAATCACAATATCCTAATTACAAAATTAGAAAGGAGGCTCTATGTGAAGCTAGGACAATATACAGTACATCTGTGAGCTTGAACGTATCGTGCGGTGTACCCCAGGGGTCAATACTGGGACCAAAACTATTCCAACTTATAGATAAACGACTTCTGCAAAGTCACAAAGGACTTGAAACTGGTATTATTTGCAGACGATACAACCTCATTCTGCTCTGGAGATAGCACACAGGAACTAGTTTAAAAAAAAAAAAATCACAGAGGAATTAACTATACTAAAAAGATGGTTCGATAATAGACTATCCCTAAATGCAAGTAAAACTAAAATAATGCTATTTGGTAAGTGTAAATATGCAAATACAAATGGACGGCGTTAAGACATTGACAGCTTAAATGAAAATAAATGAAATAAAAAATAAAATAATAAATTTAAAAAATTAACTGGAAACCTCACATTAAAAATATATAACAAAGCGGCAAAAAATACCTCAATAATGAATAAAGCTAAATTTATTCTAGACCAAAAATCACTCCATACTCTCTACTGCTCTTTGATATTACCATATCTAACTTATTGTGTGGCAATGCACTCACTAACCGTGCTCCAAAAAAAGGTCAGCTAGGATAATCCATAATGTCGCTTGAAAGGGAACATCCAAACCCTTTATTCCTAAAATCACAATTCTTAAAATTTGCTTATCTGATAAAACTTTCAGACAGCTAAAACTATGCATAAAGCGAACAATAACACCCAAAAACGACCTACTAACTCTTCATTTCTGTACTCACTCATGATCAAAGTGTGTCTCTGTTAATTATTTAATCAGCTATTATCAATTTATTACCATCATTAAGTCCGTTGTATACTGAACAAGTGGATTAAATAAGCTTTGTTTCTTTCTACTCCTTTTTGGACATGTGGAACTGTGAAATGTGTCATGTGATGTGCAGTGTAATTTGTGTGCACGTTCAAGATGAATTAAATTAGTAAATGAACTTTCTTCGGTTGCTTCTTTTTGTGTTTTTTAAGGTCACAAACAAGACTGAGCCACCTATGGGAAGAGGAGCCCAGAGCAGCACCCGCTGCTCGTCGAGAAGAGCAGCAAGTGACCAATAATACCAGAAAAACCTGCTTAAATTTGTCACAAAGAGCATCTAGACGGGTCTAAATGCTCACCAACTATAGCAAGAAAGTGGCTAAGTTGGCAACACCGATCCCTCCTGCTACGTTGTCTTATTCTCTCTCATAGCAGGTGCGTTGTGTGTTTATGAGCAAGAGCGAACTGGTAGTCCCGAATCTATTTGTCCATTTCTTCATTATTGCGATAAAAATGACATTGGTGCTGTGATTTAACTGAAATGTGACATCCCCCTCCTCACAAAATGGCCATTGTTCCATGGTCCATCGTTGTTTGTGTTTCTGACAAATACATTCCCGCTGTATGAATTTTCTGAATTAAATTTTAAATAGCAATTTAAGTTTACTGTGTCCTAACTCAGTTGACAGCATAAAACACCTACAGAAACATTTTAATACGTTTTTAGTTAATTCCTTGACGGTCTCTTGTTGAGGTTATTTTTTTATTTAAATCACATAAAACAAAATACAGAAATGTATTTATTTTAAAAATTGTTTGTGTCTCTAAATATATATGTAATTATTTAAAAGAGCTATTCGTAGTTAGTGCGCTGTTAAAAGTGGTTGCAGGTGCGAGTCATTTAAGTGACAATTGTTTGGACCAATCACAGCTCAGATTTTGTTGTCTTTGTGACGGAGATTTTGCTGATTCCAGCTTTTATTTTTTGAGAGTGATGGGATATCAAAGAGGGACACCAACTCATTCACTCACCGTGTTCTTCTTGTGGACCATCTTGTCCAGTTTTTTGGCGATACGCTCGACTTCCTGGTTCTTGGCCATGTCAAGTACACTCTCACAGGCGTCTCATCTGCGGCAGCTCCATAGAGGACCAGCGTCCACCGCGGCGTGTCCTCTTATGGGATGCCGACAGCCTCGCACGCTGTCCAGCTGCGGCTTCACCCTTGTCTGTGCCGGGTGCTGCTCGCCCGAGGCATGCTGGGACTTGTAGTCAACGTCCGGGTTCCGGTTTTAGCGCGAGTTGTCGGTGAGGAGCATTTACTTTTTTTAAACTTCTGTTTGTAAGAAAACGTATAAAATGCTATAGTTATTATTATTATTACTAACACTAGCATTACTTTATATTCGCTTCTGGGAGGCCCCGGGGTAGACCCAGTTCACGCTGGTAGGTTTTATCCACTGATCTGTATTATATATCTGGATAGCTCATTGGTCAATGACTTGTGAGCCCACGGCCGCCATATTGCCACTCGCAAGAAACACTTCTCGGACAATGGCTTATGTGAGAACTTGTGAGTTGGTAAGTCTGTTGTTAGTTTGCTACCCACTCACACTAAATGCAAGGTTAGTCTTCAGACTAACCTCGCACAACAGGTGTGCTTGAGCTTAGTCATAAAGGACTCATGATCATTTTTAAAAATTCTGTCGATATCATACCATACCTGAGTCATAACGGCTTTACATAGAGGGTCGTGGGGGATATGTAAACAAACAACTGCGACTAGAATACTAAATCATTTGCGGTTGCTTGCAAATATTTAAAAGATACGTTTTTTTTGTTTTTTTTTACCCGAATTTCAAATGAACCCCCATATGGAGCCAATGTTTATATATTATTACATATTATATTACATATTACTCCTGTGTTTTTTGTTAAAATATATGTTTATATCAGAAAAGAGGTTATTTCTATTTAATAACACAAACAAAAAATCATCAAAATGTTAAATGATTTTAAAATTTGTCCAAAGTCACTCTTTTACGATTCATATTTTGTTCAGACGAGAGCATAGTGAATTGTATGAAAGTAAGAAAAAAAAGTAAAGGATCATGTCCATGGATTTTAGTGGAAAAAAGGGATGGGATATGCAGTTAAAATTAAAATCTCTTTCTAGAGGAGTAAAACTACGCATTGCTATAGGGGAGTGCTGAACCAGGGTGCAGAGTAGAATTTTGTCCCAAAGGCAATGAGAATTGGAAGGGGGAAAAGTACATTTAATATAGCCAAAAGATAGAGAATAACGTATCAACTCGTTTTTAAGGGACGAAGGTTGCGTTACTTGAAGGAATGGGAGAATCTCCCCGCTTTTTAATTTAAAATATAGATGTTCTGCGAGTCTCTTCATCTGCTTTGTACACTATGTACGCTGTGCGAATGTAGTCAAGATGTGAGTGGTAAGATGGCGTCTCTGTGGCTTCAGCGGCTTGCACTGCGGCGTGCGACGTATGAGCTATCCAGATATATTATACAGATCAGTGGGTTTATCTCACACAAGCTAGCCTGGGAACGCCCCCGGGGTGGAAATGTAAGAGCTGGGCGGGGACCGGGAATTCTGGACTTCTCTACTTGGACTGCTGCAATCGCGATCCGGACCCGGATAAGCGGAAGAAAATGGATGTATGTATATCTGCATATGCCAACTAAAAGGGAGAAACGTATATCTTGTTTGGTATCTTTATTGCAGAGAATGCGGCAACATTCTTGGCACAACGAACAGCAGTCATCTAATGCTTAACACATTAGTGCTATCTAGGGGCATTGAAGTGTAATAACATGTCAAATAGACTGCGTCCAGTGGTTCCCCAACTTTGCACAGTCGTGTAGCCCTTCAGACATCTGACTGCAAGTTATGCACCCACTACTCCTGCACACTTAAAAAACATAAATCACACAATCAAACCCCCCCCCCACGCTACACCCCACCCCCAAGGAACGTATCCCGGCATGCCCCCGAGTTTAGGTTCTTAGTCAGATGCTTCTTCCGCTTTCTCGGAAACCACTTGGTCACGTTGGCTGTTTCAACCAATGATATACCCTCCCCCGGCAAGTTATTGTTATTGTTTTAATTTGAATTATTTAAAAAATAAAAATTGTTAAACACAAAACCTGATCATATTCCAAATTGGGCTGTGAAATCTCAACTGGGTTTTTCTTATCCGTAAACATTCTACCTGCCGGAACAGTCGGCTTTCGGTGAGTTGATTGGCTGTCATAAGCAGTGGGCGGGACTTTGTCGTACATTCTGGGTGGTGATTGGTTTACTTGGTCGAAGGGAGGAACACATTGAATGTGTCTTGACGGATACAGTCACCAAGAACAGTCAACAGAAAAAGGAACAAGATTCACGGATCAAACCAAGCTGCCTCTTACTTATAAACGGTAACTTGCTGAATTTGCTGGAATAAGCCATTCGTAAATTTGCGGTACTACTATAGTGCGTCGTGCTAGGTGTTTATAGCTTGATTTGTTGGAACAGTTGATTCTATCTGTGAATTTGGCTCTTTTCTTCAGAACCACAGCACGGGTGTCCAAACCTTTTCCACCAACACAGAACACTTTAATACATTTTGTACATTAAATATGCTAAAAGCAGTCCAGTGAAGGCATGTGCTAAGCTATCATAGCTTTTGTGTTATAGGTGGCAAAACAAATTCTTATTAGTGTAATATCTAATATTATATCTCATTGTATTTTTATGCGGGGCAAACGTGACACCCCTGATTTAGGGAGTTCCCTGTAACAATCTCACCATTGTTCACTTCTTCAGGAGATGACGCAGTGGGCCCAGCTTCAGGTGCTGCAGGATCCCAAGTACCTGGAGCAAGTAGACCAGCTGTACGACGACTCCTTCCCCATGGAAGTAAGACAGCGCCTGAGCGAGTGGATTGAGAGCATCGACTGGTGAGATAACGCCAACCTAATTACAATACCTTGCAACAACGCCCAGACGCTCCAAACACAGAAATGATCCAAAACCACAAACACCATAAAACACATGAAAGCTAAAATGCTGAAAGCAGATAAAGCATTAAAACAAATACAAAAAGAAAAATGCTGCAAATGCCCAAAACACACCCATGCTAAGCCCCAAAACACCTGTATGAGAGAAATGCTGCAAGTTTTAATACCTCGTATATCGCGGTTAATTGGTTCCAGACCCGATCGTGATAAGTAAATTGCCACAAAGTAAGATTCCTTATTTACAAATAGAATATTGCCGTAGTTATGGCATGGGAAACTTGTTTATGACCTTCTGAATACGTTTGTTAACATTATTAGAGCCCTCTACACTTGAATTAACACCCACATAGTCACCTTTACTTTAGAATTACCCAATGTAGTATGTCTAATCACAGAATATAAACCATGGTATAAATAAGACGTGCTGTTGCAATATACCTGTATGTCTTCCGGACGTGTGGACAGGAAGTGACGTCAGAGGTTCAGATTTGAGTTTTACCTGAATTACGGCCACAACAGTAGCTTGTGTTATTATTATGATTATTATTATGATTGTCATGTTATCATGAATATTATTATTATTATTGTGCCTGAGAATTTTAACCTGCAATAAAAGCCGTTTTTTCTGGTGATTAAGTCTGGTGCTTGTCTCACTGAACAATTACAGACACCCAGTGACCAATGTAGAATGCTACTTTCACAATTTTAATGCGGCTGTTTAATTCTTTGTATTTGTATTTTAAGTTAATTTAGCTGTATTTTGATTAATATGCCATATTCAACCACAAAACTGCATAATTCTTTAATTAATATATGTTTGAAAAATTGTGATAGAGCAAAATTCGAACCGCGATGTGGCAAGGGACACCAACTCCGGCATCCCAGCATGCCTTGCGGCACTCGTTGCGTAAGAAGTTGCTCAAGTTACATTTAAAAAAAAACATGGTTGTTGTTTATTATTCCCCATAGTAATAGGAGTTGCCCTATGTGCGTTTACTTACCTATTGCATGTTGTGCTGTCATTTTTGTAATTGCGTTGTGATTGTAAGTAAGTGTTCTGTCTCGTGACCGCCCCTGTGTATTAAAGAGCCTCTTCCTTTAATATAAAATGCCCTGCAAGATGAGACAAAAGATGCATTATCTGAAGCAAATAAATACAAATTTTTGCACCAATTAAAACATTTAATACTGTAAAAGTGACATAGAAAAAAAACTGGAGCACATTGGGGAAATCAGTGCGCTAGACAGAATAGGTAACTTGTCACCTCCTGACCCATGCTAGTGGATTTACCTGTGTCTTGGAATCCTCAGGGATTCTGTGTCAGATGATGAATCGTTGGCCACCATTCGCTTTCATGACCTCCTGGCTCAGATGGACGACCAACGCAGCCACTTTGACTTGCTGCAGCAACATAACTTGCGCAAGATCAAGGGGAAGCTTCAGGTCAGAAGGAGCTGGGTATTCTACTCCACGTGGAATGTGCCATTTTTACCTGGTTGTCTATGTGACTGTCTTTCCAGGAAACATTCCAGGAAGACCCGGTCCACATGGCCAGGATCATCTCAAAAAAGCTGAAGGATGAGCGCCGAATCCTTGCCAGTGCAAAGAGTGCAATAGTAGAAGTACAATGGATTCAAACACAGCTAAACTTGTGTTGGTCTTATAAATCCACTAAAACGATATCATTCTGCAGGAAGGTGAGGCCACCATGTCAGCCATGCTGGTGGAGAAACGCAACTTGGACAGAAAAGTGAAGATCATGAGGGACCAAGCTCAGGTGACGCTTTCAAGTCCGTGTGCTTCCGCTTAGGGTTTGACTTTGTTGACATGTCCAATGTGTTTCTCAGATGGCGAATCAAGACATGAAAAATCTGGAAGAGAGGTGGAGGACCGGGGGTGAGTCCTGCCTCCGTGGCTAAGACATGAAAATTATACATGAAGGAAGTGAGTAAAAGGTTGTGTTTGTGTAGAGAAGGAACTTAAAAACGTGACGCCAAAGGAGGTGGAGACGGAGAAGATGAATATCGGTAGGATGTGCTCGGAGCTGAACGCCATGCGACAGGTTGGTTCACAACACGACAATGGCGCCTCACCGTGAATGGAAAACGTACAGTTCAGAAGTTTACCTGCGCTCATTATGGGAAAAATGTCAGTGTCAACTAATTTTGGGCTCTTAATGGCCAATTTGAACCGATTCTTTGTCTTGGGTGGAAGAAGGCAATGATAGGTGTCTTCATTTTAAATTAAGGTAATTTTTTCCAGAAAGATGGTCCTTCGGTCATTCTACAGTGGTTTGTCACTGGCGCGCTTTTTATTTTGCAGGCCTAACTTAGTATGTTAAAGACCAAAAAAGGCATGATGTAACAGGGGAAAGTTGAAATGATAATATTAATAATAGTGATACTACTAATAATAGTAATAATCATAATAATACAGTAATAATACGCTTTGTCACCCATAACACAAAGCTGAGATGCGGGCTGTTTTTTTTATTGAAAATATACAGTGGAACCTTAGATTTTGTTATTAATCTGTTCCAAAAGGTCAGACGAAAACCAAATCATACAAAAACCGAATAAAGTTTTCCGATAAGAAATCACGAAAATCCAAATACAGTCGTGCCTCGCCACAGTGGCAAACAATGTTTTTCCTAAATTAAGCATTTTCAAGCATAAAAAGGACTAATGAAGTAAAATGCAAATATGAGGCATTCAGAAGACGCATTGAAAGATGTTGTGATGGTATGTAGTACTCTGCACTGATCACGAGGTGTCGGTAATGCAATTGTAATGTTGGGTGAGACACACACGCACCAGACTTGATCTGCGGAACAACAGGCTTTTATTGCAGGTTTGATTGATCTCACAACAGGCACAATAATACCCTAACACATGCCACTTTTGCAGCCACGCCAAGCTAAAACTCATCTCTGAACCTCTGACAGCATTTCCTGTCCACTCCACTGGGACACATTTACAGCAACACGCACGAGCACGAGTCTTAATGTCTTATTTTCTGCTATTATGTCTACTATATTGGATAGTACGAGTGTAAAGGTGACTGTAGGGGTGTTATTTCATGTCTAAATATATATAGTAGACGCCCTTACAACGTAAATAATCCGTTCCGAGAACCTTTATGCTATAGGGATTTTATGTTATACAAAGCGTAAAATACATGTAAATAGCCTAATCTGTTCCAAGATCTTCCCAAACTCACCCCTTTGGCACTTCAAAATATTCAAAGTCCACCAAATATAGAAAACAATATCAATAATAAAGA